>NW_026511441.1:0-32122 GCF_027579735.1 Bombina bombina
AAGCTTGCAACGACTCTGATCTGTCAAGAATATCTTCATGGATAACGAATCTATTATTGTACCCAGGAATTCCACTCTGTTGCTGGGAACCAGAGAACTCGTTCCTTCGTTTCGTCCGTGGGATCGAAGGAGAAGAGCCCTCGAGTGTTCCTCCGCGAGACTGGAGGACGGAGCCTGGACCAGGATATCATCCAGATAAGGAGCCACTGCAATACCTCTGGCTCTCGCCACCGCGAGCAGTGCTCCCAGAACCTTCAAAAAGACTCTTGGGGCGGACGGCTCAGTACTAAATATCTTATTCTTTTTAGATATTGCAATTTTATCAAAGCATATGGAACAAAGTTGAGCAGGCGGATCAACCGGAACCTCCTCACAAGAGACACAGTTATTTGGTTTAATTAAAGAGGGAGTACCCTCTAACATATCAGAGTCCTCCATAGCTTGCACCTTTATTGACGACTAGAAATTAAATGGCACCTTTATATCCCAATGGCCAGGGCACTCACCACCTCCGATGACCCGGACCACAGAGAACCCGCTTTGTCTCCTCCAACTGCCAGTCAAGAGAGAGGGAGTTAAAGAGGCCACACCCGGTCACATGGAGTGCCATGCTGGAACGCCCCTGTACTAGAGAGAAAACATGCCAAAAAAGGTCTGCATCGATCTTTCGCTTAGAAAACTGACTGTTCACACACTGACAGAGCCTCATTTCACACATGTCGCAGCATCAAACACAATAATAATATTATGCACAAATCCCTGCCTGTTCAATAACCCCTTTTCCGAGGGTATTAACCTTGATTCTATACAGATAAAAGGAGACACACTGTTACGCTGTCTTCTTACAATATCATATGTGTATAAATGAAACGATCTTACCAGAATCTATGCCGTGGAGAGCAGAATCTATGCTTGAGAGCAGAAAAGCAGGCAGCGAAAGACGTCAACGCCGATTGCTGATGGAGCTGTTAATCTGAGTCGGGATGGTTTCGCAGAAAGACTCTCCCTGCATCTCCGGACTCTAACATTCATCCATGCTCTCAATGAGAGGCTGACAGGACTACTTAAAATTCCAGTCCCATTTCAAAGAGTACTACCCTCCATAAGAGACTACTCAGAATCTTCCAACACTTCTCTGCCAACCTCCTGTGACGAAAGGCAAAGAATGACTGGGGATGAGGGGATGAGGGGAGTGGGGGAGGTATTTAAGCCTTTGGCTGGGGTGTCTTTGCCTCCTCCTGGTGGCCAAGTTCTTAATTACCACAAGTAATGAATGAAGCAGTGGACTCTCCTCCCATTAAGATGGAAATATATATATTTATATATATATATACACATATATACATATACATATACATATATATATATATATATATATATATATATATATATATATATATATATATATATATATATATATATACATACATACACATATACATACATACATACATACAGAAGTTGACTGGAGTAGCCGTGTTAGTCCAGAGATTTAGATATCAAAATAACAAGGAGTATTGAGCAATGATACTTTTTTATTGGACTAACTAAACATTTATAAGTTGACAAGCGGTGAGGTGGTCATTCACTCTGTTGGTATACAGCCTCCCATGTAGAATGAACAACTTGTATTGTTAGACACAAAATGTTATACCCATTTCTCTGATATCAAATTGCTTGACCCAACCTCTTACAGAGGGGCCAGAAATATCCACTCCCCTCTTTTTATGACATGTATTGCTTCAGACTTGCAATAATCTTGTTATTTTGAGATTTTATATATATATTACATATACAAATATATACTAGAGGACAAACAGGCAGACACTAAGTGACAAAACACATGCAGAACCCAACAAAAATGCCTTTTTGATAGCAGCAGCAATAATGCTTACTACTCCTTACCTACCCAGTTATGAGGCTCTGTCTATAGCTGCCACAGACCAACCCTGCATTGAATGTCAATCCATCACAGGAGACCGATCTGCAGGGAGACATTGAGCAGCCTACAGAGCCAGCAATTTTGAGGAGGATCATTTTTATGTAATACAGAGGGAGCAGGACCCTGCCCCGGGGACAGGCCTGATCTGGCTCACAGACACATCAAGCACAAATAATAACGCTGATGAACTTTTATCAGGGAATGAGGCTCTGTGTGAGATTTTCCTTTCCAGAGAGTTTCATTACTATCTATGGAAGCCAGCTCTGCTAATCACTGGGAGTTCAAGGCTCACCTTGTTTTAAGCCAGTTGAGAAAGTTCTGGACCTGTAAAAACCTGCAAGTAGCTATGAGATAGTTATCAGAAATGTAGATATTTGAAGCTGTTCTGAAACTACCAGGCGATACCTGTGACAATAACGAAGAACGGGTATTCTATCCCTTGCATTACTCGGTTAATCTGAGCGAAGACCTTTTTGAATAAAGGATTTGCACTGGGATTGGCCGCTCAAAGGTCACGTGATCCCACAGATAGTCTAAAGGCTGGAAAACGCTGACTACAGCAAATGGAGCCACCAGAACACAGAGGCAACACTGATTGATACGATCAAAGGTGTAAGGTACTGTTAAACAAGACACTGCATACAAAGTGTAATATAACCACACTAAGGAAAATCTGCATAATTTAAGAGAGGATACAATTATATACTACTTACCACTTTTGTTGGATACTAATATTCCTGTACAAAACAGGTTGACTATTTATCTGTAGCAACTGATAAAACCACAAGAACTTTCTGCTCAGAAACTTCTCAAATTCATTTAAAGTTGTGGCCACAACTCATGCATAGATAGTATTATATATGATTTTACATATGCTTCTTGATTAAATTCACTCCTATAAAATACGTCTTTAATACGTTTTAATTATATGCATATTTTTATTGAAAGGTAAGACTACATATACTTATTACTAAATGAGTAAAACTAATCCCAAAGAATTAATAACTGTGTGAGCCTATGTAGGTATTGCTCTTATATATACTTAATCCCTAGAGCCTCTACAACTACGGGCGCCACTCTTACTTTATTGTATTTGCAACTAGATACGTGGACACAAATAAATCTGTATATCTGACAATAGAGGAGAAACAATTAACAAGAAGAGAGACTCTTGAGGTAATTACTAAAAGGGGCTAGAAACTAAAACAAATACCTGGATGTAAGGTGATAAAGCATCCTATAGATCAATAGTAGAAAAAAACCCTGAATCCAGAATCTGGGAACTCATGAGGAACTAGAGAGTTTACCCAAGAACTGGAATGATACATTCCCATAAAAAGATTCAGCCCATGAGAGAGACAGACAGAGATGAGCTTCTCTTTTTGGGCTAAAGATAACCAATAAGAAGCTTTGAGAAAACATGTGAAATAAAAAATACTTGTCCTGAAGTTGATGCTATTTGGACAGACTTGCATTTTAGCCAATCAGTGCTGACTCCTAGGTAACTCCACGCAAGTGAGCACAATGTTAGCTATATGGCACACATGAACTGGCACGGTCTAGCTGGAAGATTGTCAAAATGCACTGAGATAAGAGGTGCTTGCATAGGCTGACAAATTAGCATATGAGCCTACCTAGGTTTAGCTTTCAACAAAGAATACCAAGAGAACAAAGCAAATTTGATGATAAAAGTAAATTGGAAAGTTATTTAAAATTGCATGCCCTATCTGAATCATAAAAGTTTAATTTTGACTAGACTGCAAGGCGAAACATGTTAAGGGAGGAATAGCAGGGTTGTTGGGTGTCCTGCTTTTTAATGTTGCACATAGTTTCGATATGTATCTAGAATAACATCCTCATGAGAAGGGATTAATGACCTTGTTGTTACTTGGTCTTGGCGTGTTCAAGTTAAAATATACAGTCAGTCTGTAATGAACAGTAACCACATGAGCTTGTGTTACTCATGTTATACTCTGCTTATAGAGTCTAAATAGATAAGCGTATTAGCTGCATTGCAGACTATACTACGCTAACTATAGTACCTCTGTATACGGCTACATTAGGACAAGTGAAAAGTTACTCTAGCAGTTTTTACTGATAAAGCGATAAGCAATATCACAATAATAACACACTTAGTGGGGAATCATACCACTCGCTCCAATATAAAAGTGGAACAACTAAATATTGACAATTAGGCTGATATTCATATAATAACCTAACGACACACAGATGCTAAGAGTGCCCTTTTTCCACACTCACTGGATAATATTATAATAACCACTATTGAGGAATTTAATACAATTCTGTCCGGTTAAGAGTATTAAAAGTGGAGCAAATAGGGGCACTAAGGCCGATACTCATAGGCAATTGTATGATAAGCCAAATTAGCAAGACATTGTCCTGCTGTTATTACTTTCGCTACTTCAGTAACTGCTTCTGTGCATTAAGCAACTTAATAGTTGCAAGAACATATGCATATAGTTGCAATTTACTTTATGAATTTTCAGTTGTATTACACTGGTAAATAGCACTTAAAGCTTTCACAAATAAAGTGCTACTATTACTATTATTTCACTCAGTCCTTTCACACTCAGCCGTTAACCTTGTTAGAATTGTTGGCTTTTTAGAGCACTTGTCACTTTACTTAGACCACCTGAACCAACCAATAGCAGTATTATCTCTTTATAAATGATATCTAATCTAGGTCATTTATATTCCCTAATAATGACTTAATATTTGTCCTTGGTCCTGTAATATTAACCCAGAACAACCTTGTCTCACAAGATAATATCTAAAGGAATAAGCAAGATACAGAATCCAACTTGCTGCAAGTGTTTTTAATATATGCTACCCATTTTTAACACTAACTAATAAAGTTTAAATTTTAACCCTACATGTACCAAACCTCCACATTAGAGGGAAGAGTGCTTTTCATGGTATCCTGTTCAGCTCTTATGCTGGAAACTGTTCTCATAATGTTTACCTTCTGATACAGAGCATTGCGTAGTAAAAGGGCACTATAGGCAAACCGAGCAGCAGATTGAACAAAATATAAATCCTGGAATGTGGATCACTGACAGCGAACAGTTGTGGGCCTCTGCCCATTCCAGAATCCGAGATACTTCCCTCATGGCTAGGGAGCTTCTTGTTCCCCCTGATGGATGATGTAAGCCACCAAGGTAATATTGTCTGATTGGAATCTGATAAACTGGGACAAACCCAGAAGAGGCCAAGCCTTCAGAGCGTTGAAGATCACTCGAAGTTCCAGAATGTTGATCGGGAGAAGAGACTCCTCTCGAGTCCACCGGCCCTATGCCTTCCTGGCACCCCAAACAGCTCCCCATCTTGATAGACTTGCGTCCTTAGTCACAATTTCCCAGCATGGTCTCAAGAAGGATGTCCCCTGGGATAGGCGATCTGGACAGAGCCACCAAGAGAGCAATTCTCTCGACCGGTTGTCTGGGATAGATCAGAGTGATCGCCATTCCATTGCCTCAGCATGCACAACTAAAGAGGGCTGAGATGGAACCTGGCAAATGGAATGACTTCTATGCTGGACACCATGAGGCCAATTACCTCCATACACCTGGCCACAGATGGTCTTAAGGAGGTCTGGAGGGCAAGACAGTTTGAAGCAATTTTGCATCGTCTCTGGTCTGTAAGGAATATCTTCATGGATATAGAATCTATTATTGTGCCCAGGAATTCCACTCTGGTACTGGGAACCAGAGAAACTTTTCCTAAGTTTATCTTCCATCTATGAGATTGAAGAAGAAGCAGCAGAGCTCCTGAATGGTCTTCTGCCAGCCAGCAGGACGGAGCTTGGACCAGGATGTTGTCCAAGTATGGAGCTACTGCAATACCTCTGAATCTCATCACTGCGAGCAGAGCCCCTAGAACCTTCGTAAAGACTCAGTAGCCAGACCAAATGGGAGAGCCACAAACTGGAAGTGTTGGTCCAGAAAGGCGAATCTTAAGAACTTGAAGTGATCCTTGTGTATTGGCACATGAAGATAAGCATCCTTCAAGTCTATCGTAGTCATGAACGGTCCCTCTTGAACTAAGGGCAGAATCGACCTTATCTCCATTTTGAATGACGGCACCAACAGAAACTTGTTTAAGCACTTTAGGTCTAGAATCGGGCAAAACGTACCCTCCTTCTTTGGGACCACAAAAAGGTTTGAGTAGTATCCCAGACCTCTCTATGCTAGATATACTGGCACAATCACTCTTAGGGAGGAGAGATCCCTCACGCACCCTAGAAAGGCATTCCGTTTTTCTGGTCTTGAAGAAAGGTTTGATAAGAGGAATCTGCCCCTGGGTGGATGAGATTTGAAACCTATCCTGTAACCCTGAGCAATGACCTCCAGAACCCAAGGGTCTTCTTGCACGTCTCCCAGCCAAGCCTCCACAAAGAAATATAGTCTGCCCCTAATACGATCGAACGACGGATCGGGGGCCACCCCTTCATGCCAATTTAGTCTCGGCGGGCTTCTTGTTCTGCTTGGACTTATTCCAAGATTGAGATGGTTTCCAAGTTCCCTTGGACTGATCCTGCTTCGCGGAGGGCTGCTGGCATTGGAATTTATCCGTTCGAAAGGTACGAAAATTAGGACCCCGTCCTTTAAGTTTGTTGTTCTTATACTGTGGTAAAAAGGTACCCTTGCCCCCCAGTGACCGTGGATATGATGGAGTCCACTCCTGGACCGAAAAGAACCTTTCCCTTAAATGGAAGGGAAAGCAATCTAGATTTTGAGGTCATGTCAGATCGGCATGTTTGCATCACAAATAAACGAATTAGCTACCCTCAAGTCCTTAATTCTTTAGTGGATCTCATTGAGTGGAGTTTCCACCTCGATCATCTCTGATGGAAAGTCACACCAATAGGTAGAGGCTCCAGCCACCACAGCAACCGCCGCTGCAGGTTGAAATAAAAATCATGTGTGCTGAAACATCTTTCTGAACAGAGTTTCTAATTTATTATCCATGGGTTCCTTAAACGATGAACTATCCTCAAGCGGGATAGTGGTGCGCTTAGCAAGCGTGGAGATAGCTCCATCCACCTTAGGGACAGATCCCCACAACTCTAATTAGGAGTCAGGAACCGGGAACAATTTTTTAAATGAAGAAGAAGGGGAAAACGAGGATCTGAGTCTTTTGCATTCATTCTTAATAATATTTGCCATCTTAATGGGAACTGGGAAAGTTTGTGGCACTACACTGTCCGCATAAACTTTATCAAGCTTAGGAATAGAAGGTTCCTCTGGCAATTTTGGTTCCGGAACCTCTAACGTAGCCAACTCTTCCTTTAACAGAAAGCATAAGTGCGCTAACCTAAATCTAAAGTCAGGTTCCTCGCCAGCCGGAGGCTTAAAAGGCAGCCGATTCCGACCCAGAAAGAGCCTTCTCTGAAGTATCAGAGGCGTCTTCATCAGCAGATAATCTATTGTCAGATCAATCCAGCAAGTTGGTAGATGACCCCTGGGAAGGATAGCAGTATTTAACCTTTCGCTTAGCAGGGCGAGGTAAAGAACTAAAGGCCGCAGACACTGCTGATTGCAACTGTTCAGAAAAGTCTGGCGGTAAGAGGGCCCCTCCCAAAGAAGGATTAGTGGTGCAATGGGGAGCTGCATGTGTAACCGGAGATGATTGCAGGGAACGCACCTCGCGAAACAGAGACCCCCTCAGAGGTGGACGGATCAGTTGTACTAAACATCTTAGTCTTTTTAGATATGACTACTTTATCAAGGTATGTGGAACATAGTTGAGCAGGCAGGTATACCAGAGCCTCCTCACAATAAAAACAGGTATTAGCTCTTGGTAAAGAGGGAGTACCCTCTAACGCATCAGAGTCCTCCATAGCTTGCACTTTTAAAATGGACTATAGCAAAAGTAAATGGCCCCTTTATACCCCAATGGCCGGGGCACTCACCACCTCCTATGACCCAGGCCCCACAGAGAAACTGCTTCTTCTCCTGTAAACCACACGGTCAGGAAAGAGGAAGTTAATGAGGCCACACCAAGTCACATGGAGTGCCATGCAGGACCGTCCCTGCTACAGTAAGAAAAGCATGCCAAACTGACAGGCTGCGCAGTTATCCAAAACTGAAATGTAAAACCTGAATGTTCCCACATCTGCCAGAGCCTCATCTCACACATGTCGCAGCACAAAACATAATAAAGCAAATCATGTATAAATCCCTCCTGTTCAATAATCCCCTTCTGGAGATATTAACCCTTGATTCCATACAGATAAAGGAATCCCACTGTGACCCTGTCTTCTTACGTTATCATAAGATATAAAATGAAACAATCTTACCGGAATTATCGCTCAGGAACAGACACACAGCCTCTCAAGTTTGGCAGTCTTGTAACATCGCACCTGACATAGACTTGAGTGATAGAAGCAGGCAGTGAAACTCGTCAACACTGATTGCTTAGGAGTTGTTAATACAAGTCTGGATGGTTTCGCAGAAAGACTCTCCTTGCATCTCCAGACCCTAACCTTCGTCAATGCTCTCACTGAGAGGCTGACAAGACTACTTAAAAGTCCAGTCCCATGGCGAAGAGTACTACCCTCCATAAGAGAATACTCTGAATCTTCCGACACTTCTCTGCCATCCTCCTGTGACAAAAGGCAAAGAATGACTGGGGGATGAGGGGAGAGGGGGAGGTATTTGAGCCTTTGGCTGGGGTGTCTGCCTCCTCCTGGTGGCCAGGTTCTGTATTCCCACAAGTAAGGAATGAAGCCGTGGACTCTCCTCATATGAAGATGGCAATATGCAATGCAGCAAATTCTGTGGATAAACAGTAGGCAAAGAATTTGTTAAACATAAAAAAACTAGTGAAAAGTGCATTACGTCCATAAAAATGCAAGGAGCTGCAGTAAATACATTTTAAAGCAATAACAAAAAAACAACAACAAAAAAACTAAAACTTACTTTGCAATAAACAAAAACCAACAAACTGGAGACAAAAAAACAGCGAGCTGTAAAGCTACTTGAACTAAATGTGCAGTATTTGGTAATCTAGTGCTATTGCTTCCTAAAAAGAAGAAAAAACCTTAACACCATCCTGACTTAGTATCGCTTATGCGTGCTGTAAGAATGGAATTTCTGAGCAAAATCCTAGCACTACACTTTGTTGATGCCATGGAAAAAACTCACAGCTTTCTGATCAGATGGCAAGTTACTATAAGCCTGAGGTAATGACATCACATAGGTGGTAACCCAACCCTCTTAGCATATGTAATGCCAGTCAACATAAATTGTGGTCTGCTTAAAAAATACCATATCTATGACCAACACTTCATACTGCAGGTTTTATACATATAGCAATGCAGGGACATAAAAATAAACCTGCTATGACAAAATGAGTTGTTAGAAAATATGAAAACGATATGGGCACAAAAAAACTCTAAAACTACAGGGCAAGTAGAATAATAATAACATACACCATTAAACATAGGATTATGGAGATAGCAATACATCTTATAGAAAAACTCAAAACCTGTAAAAACAGATTATGCTGTGACATATGGCTTATTAGGAAGGAAAGGACAACTGAGTATATGAAATCAAACTCTAGATTTACCCCTATATTCTCTGTCCTGATTGCCAAGAGCCATAAGGAATGTGAAAAAAGTATACAGTACAGCAGTAGAACAGAGTACTCTGATACACGTGGGTTGCCGCAATCTACTTCTAAATGGCCTTCCAAAACACTGCCTCTCCTCCCTTCAATCTATTATGAATGCTTTGGCTAGACTCATCCACCTAAGCCACTGCTCTGCCAGTCTCTACACTGGCTCCCCATACACTCCAGAATACAATTTAAAGTATTAACCCTAACTTACAAAGCAATCAACAGTCTAACTCCCCAACTGAATTTCCTCTCTCTTTGCGAAATATTCCCCATCCCATCCTCTTCGATCAACCTCTGACCTACGTCTCTCCACTCCTGTTATCTCTACTTCCCACTCCCGTCTCCAAGACTTTGCACGTGCTGCTCCTGTCCTCTGGAACTCTCTACCCCGCTCCATAAGACTGTTTCCAACCTTGTATAGCTTCAGACGCTCCTTGAAAACCCACCTATTCAGGAGAGGCTTACCATCTCTCCTCCATCTCTCATCCTAACCAAACTAATACATGAATTGCATGACTCAATGCTACAACTACAACCGGTGTGACAAGCTACCCCAACCTTATGTCTCTGCACCCTAAACCTGTAGACTGTGAGCTCTCCGCAGCAGGGCCCTCTTCCTCTTGTACTAGATTTATTTACTTTTATGTTTTGTATTTTATCACAATACCTTGTCATTGTATACCCTAATCACTGTACCCAGCACTACGGAAGTTGAGGGCGCTATACAAATAAATGATAATAATAATAATATACATGATGAGAACTTGAGGGTTTTGCTGGGCCCCAGCAGGAGATGTCCCTCTTTGCCTATCGGAACTCTAAAAATGTCGAACTTATACCAGCAAGAAGCTGCACTGAATTCTTCCTGGAGAGATTTGAATCTACTCCAAGAAGGCACAAGGCATTATACCCCATAAGTCCTGAATATGTTTAAGTAGAATAAATAATATGTAATGGCAGTTTTGTGCAAAAGGGGGAAATGAGCAAGTATTGGAATATTTGAAAATAATCAAGGGCCTTACTTCTGGACTTCATGTAACAATCATTGCAGTTTAATAACCCATTGCGTATTCTGACGTCTGTTCCTGTCGTTGCATCTCCCAGTTGTCCCTTACAAATCCCACACTACAAGAGAAACAAAGTATTTATAGAAATTAAAAGCGACATAAATGTAAATTGAAAATTCAATGTCTATACAACAGTCACAAAACATCTAACTGCACACTCCAAAATATACCAAGCTTATACCTATACGTCTACAGTTGTACATATGTAAGCCAAAAAGTGCTCCAAATCAAATCCCATTCCTACCCCAATACATGAAATGTTTGTTAAGTGTTAATCCTGAATGACTGGACATGGCTCCGAATAAACCTTACCTGTGCTTACATATGTGGAAACAAATTCTGGTCCACATCCAGCCATCAAAATTAACAATAAGACATACACAATGAATATTTTAGCACAGTGTTGTGACAAAGACTTTCACAAGTAGGTGACGTAGGTGTCCAGAGGCGGGGCCACAAATGCCCACCTAGAAATGTGCTCCTTATATGTAAGTTTAATTTATTTATAGGAATTTCAACATACTATACTAAATGTGGTTGCCTCTGTTGTACTGAGAAAAGTTACTTGGGATTTGATATGGATTACACCTTTGGACCAATATAGTACATTTAGCTTGCATGCTTTTTATTATACAGTATTTAGCTTTGCAAGAATAAATAATGTTAATCAAACACTATTGAATGAATAATAATTTTTGGCAGACAGCATTTTTTGGCCAATAAATAATTGTATAGAAAAAAAAAAAATCTACGTAGCAAAATAATAAATAAATAAATCATTTATTCATATCCTTAATTATTATTATTATTTAAGGCAAATTTTGTAATCCCTTTTTTTTTTTTTAAATTGCGGGATTAAGAATATAAAGCCGGAGTAATTGTTGTAATTAATATTATAATGTTGAGGATGTCGGTGGATAACAGTGGGACTGAATTAAACACTAAATTGATGGCAGGGATGAGATGGAATAGCGTACCTTAAAGCACTGAATGTGGAAATAAAGACTGAGGGTTTCAATTATCATTGCAGCTCCCTTGCCAAGAGGAAGGCCACATGTGGAACACAATTTCTTCCCACTAACAGACCTAAAAAAATACAAGTCATTTTTCAGAGAAAGCAGAGCCGGTAGGACTGCCAATCAAAACCTAATATATATTGGGCTATCTGAATAGTGCAAAAGCATGCAAGTGGCTTGGGACTGTGATATTATAGCTACCAGTGCTTCTACAGTGTATAAATATGTGCTTACATTTACTGTAACCAGGTGTTAGATCAGTTATTGGTCAATTAGACAGGGAAAAAGTCAAATTAGATGGGTTATTGACCTTTTATACCTGTTTGGAGATGGGCATTGTGAGGATGAAGGTTGTGAAGAGTACCCAGATCCGCAGATGTTCTCCTGTGAATCCATACTGTTTGTGGGACATAAAAAGTAAATAAACAGGAAGATGGGCATTATCCCAGAAACAAAACAACTATCATTATTGCACTGTGTATCTCACCAAGAGAAAAAAACATTGTTTAACCTTCCGTTTCTTTTACCCAATCAGATTTGTTCTGTGTGTAGTATTTACTGGAGGGAAGAGATCCTTTGCAAGCAGCCTACTACAGTCTGTACGGCTAAATACGTTCATGTGTCTATGGCTCTAACCATTTTTTTTTTTAGAAAAAGAGTTAAAGGGACATGAAACCCAGAATGTTTCTTTCACAACTCAGACAGAACATGCAATTTTAAACAACTTTCCAATTTACTTTGGTCTCTTAGTATCCGTTGTTGAAGGGGCAGTAATGCACTACTACAGTAACGCATTGCTGCTGCTGAGCCTACCTAGGTAAGCTTTTCAACAAAGAATACCAATAGAACAAAGCAAATTAGAGATAGTAGTAAATTGGAAAGTTGTTTAAAATTGTATGTTCTATCTGAATCACGAAAGAAAAATTGTGCTTTTCATGTCCCTTTAACTGTTGCAATTAGTGCGAAAAAAGAACTGAACATAATACTTATGATGTAAATGGTCATATTTAAATGCTCATTATAGTAGAAAAATGGCACTCTCTAAACCGTTAGAGCATGTCATTGTAAGACTATCATCCCTGTAGTACTATGTGTTTAACACCCAGTAGAAATAGCACTCAGGACTCACGGTGCACTGCTATTCCCAAGTGTAAAACTGATCCAATCAGCAGTGCTCGTTGCATTTCCCTTCAACCAGAGGCAGAAAACATAATTTATGTAAGAACTTACCTGATAAATTCATTTCTTTCATATTAGCAAGCGTCCATGAGCTAGTGACGTATGGGATATACATTCCTACCAGGAGGGGCAAAGTTTCCCAAACCTCAAAATGCCTATAAATACACCCCTCACCACACCCACAATTCAGTTTAACGAATAGCCAAGAAGTGGGGTGATAAGAAAGGAGCGAAAGCATCAAAATAAGGAATTGGAATAATTGTGCTTTATACAAAAAAATCATAACCACCACAAAAAAGGGTGGGCCTCATGGACTCTTGCTAATATGAAAGAAATGAATTTATCAGGTAAATTCTTACATAAAACAGAATTTATGTTTACCTGATAAATTACTTTCTCCAACGGTGTGTCCGGTCCACGGCGTCATCCTTACTTGTGGGATATTCTCTTCCCCAACAGGAAATGGCAAAGAGCCCAGCAAAGCTGGTCACATGATCCCTCCCAGGCTCCGCCTACCCCAGTCATTCGACCGACGTTAAGGAGGAATATTTGCATAGGAGAAACCATATGGTACCGTGGTGACTGTAGTTAAAGAAAATAAATTATCAGACCTGATTAAAAAAACCAGGGCGGGCCGTGGACCGGACACACCGTTGGAGAAAGTAATTTATCAGGTAAACATAAATTCTGTTTTCTCCAACATAGGTGTGTCCGGTCCACGGCGTCATCCTTACTTGTGGGAACCAATACCAAAGCTTTAGGACACGGATGAAGGGAGGGAGCAAATCAGGTCACCTAAATGGAAGGCACCACGGCTTGCAAAACCTTTCTCCCAAAAATAGCCTCAGAAGAAGCAAAAGTATCAAACTTGTAAAATTTGGTAAAAGTGTGCAGTGAAGACCAAGTCGCTGCCCTACATATCTGATCAACAGAAGCCTCGTTCTTGAAGGCCCATGTGGAAGCCACAGCCCTAGTGGAATGAGCCGTGATTCTTTCGGGAGGCTGCCGTCCGGCAGTCTCGTAAGCCAATCTGATGATGCTTTTAATCCAAAAAGAGAGAGAGGTAGAAGTTGCTTTTTGACCTCTCCTTTTACCGGAATAAACAACAAACAAGGAAGATGTTTGTCTAAAATCCTTTGTAGCATCTAAATAGAATTTTAGAGCGCGAACAACATCCAAATTGTGCAACAAACGTTCCTTCTTTGAAACTGGTTTCGGACACAGAGAAGGTACGATAATCTCCTGGTTAATGTTTTTGTTAGAAACAACTTTTGGAAGAAAACCAGGTTTAGTACGTAAAACCACCTTATCTGCATGGAACACCAGATAAGGAGGAGAACACTGCAGAGCAGATAATTCTGAAACTCTTCTAGCAGAAGAAATTGCAACTAAAAACAAAACTTTCCAAGATAATAACTTAATATCAACGGAATGTAAGGGTTCAAACGGAACCCCCTGAAGAACTGAAAGAACTAAGTTGAGACTCCAAGGAGGAGTCAAAGGTTTGTAAACAGGCTTAATTCTAACCAGAGCCTGAACAAAGGCTTGAACATCTGGCACAGCTGCCAGCTTTTTGTGAAGTAACACAGACAAGGCAGAAATCTGTCCCTTCAGGGAACTAGCAGATAATCCTTTTTCCAATCCTTCTTGAAGGAAGGATAGAATCTTAGGAATCTTAACCTTGTCCCAAGGGAATCCTTTAGATTCACACCAACAGATATATTTTTTCCAAATTTTGTGGTAAATCTTTCTAGTTACAGGCTTTCTGGCCTGAACAAGAGTATCGATAACAGAATCTGAGAACCCTCGCTTCGATAAGATCAAGCGTTCAATCTCCAAGCAGTCAGCTGGAGTGAAACCAGATTCGGATGTTTGAACGGACCCTGAACAAGAAGGTCTCGTCTCAAAGGTAACTTCCAAGGTGGAGCCGATGACATATTCACCAGATCTGCATACCAAGTCCTGCGTGGCCACGCAGGAGCTATCAAGATCACCGACGCCCTCTCCTGATTGATCCTGGCTACCAGCCTGGGGATGAGAGGAAACGGCGGGAACACATAAGCTAGTTTGAAGGTCCAAGGTGCTACTAGTGCATCCACTAGAGCCGCCTTGGGATCCCTGGATCTGGACCCGTAGCAAGGAACTTTGAAGTTCTGACGAGAGGCCATCAGATCCATGTCTGGAATGCCCCACAGCTGAGTGACTTGGGCAAAGATTTCCGGATGGAGTTCCCACTCCCCCGGATGCAATGTCTGACGACTCAGAAAATCCGCTTCCCAATTTTCCACTCCTGGGATGTGGATAGCGGACAGGTGGCAGGAGTGAGACTCCGCCCATAGAATGATTTTGGTCACTTCTTCCATCGCTAGGGAACTCCTTGTTCCCCCCTGATGGTTGATGTACGCAACAGTTGTCATGTTGTCTGATTGAAACCGTATGAACTTGGCCCTCGCTAGCTGAGGCCAAGCCTTGAGAGCATTGAATATCGCTCTCAGTTCCAGAATATTTATCGGTAGAAGAGATTCTTCCCGAGACCAAAGACCCTGAGCTTTCAGGGATCCCCAGACCGCGCCCCAGCCCATCAGACTGGCGTCGGTCGTGACGATGACCCACTCCGGTCTGCGGAATGTCATCCCTTGTGACAGGTTGTCCAGGGACAGCCACCAACGGAGTGAGTCTCTGGTCCTCTGATTTACTTGTATCTTCGGAGACAAGTCTGTATAGTCCCCATTCCACTGACTGAGCATGCACAGTTGTAATGGTCTTAGATGAATGCGCGCAAAAGGAACTATGTCCATTGCCGCTACCATCAAACCGATCACTTCCATGCACTGCGCTATGGAAGGAAGAGGAACGGAATGAAGTATCCGACAAGAGTCTAGAAGTTTTGTTTTTCTGGCCTCTGTCAGAAAAATCCTCATTTCTAAGGAGTCTATTATTGTTCCCAAGAAGGGAACCCTTGTTGACGGAGATAGAGAACTCTTTTCCACGTTCACTTTCCATCCGTGAGATCTGAGAAAGGCCAGGACAATGTCCGTGTGAGCCTTTGCTTGAGGAAGGGACGACGCCTGAATCAGAATGTCGTCCAAGTAAGGTACTACAGCAATGCCCCTTGGTCTTAGCACAGCTAGAAGGGACCCTAGTACCTTTGTGAAAATCCTTGGAGCAGTGGCTAATCCGAAAGGAAGCGCCACGAACTGGTAATGCTTGTCCAGGAATGCGAACCTTAGGAACCGATGATGTTCCTTGTGGATAGGAATATGTAGATACGCATCCTTTAAATCCACTGTGGTCATGAATTGACCTTCCTGGATGGAAGGAAGAATAGTTCGAATGGTTTCCATCTTGAACGATGGAACCTTGAGAAACTTGTTTAAGATCTTGAGATCTAAGATTGGTCTGAACGTTCCCTCTTTTTTGGGAACTATGAACAGATTGGAGTAGAACCCCATCCCTTGTTCTCTTAATGGAACAGGATGAATCACTCCCATTTTTAACAGGTCTTCTACACAATGTAAGAATGCCTGTCTTTTTATGTGGTCTGAAGACAACTGAGACCTGTGGAACCTCCCCCTTGGGGGAAGCCCCTTGAATTCCAGAAGATAACCTTGGGAGACTATTTCTAGCGCCCAAGGATCCAGAACATCTCTTGCCCAAGCCTGAGCGAAGAGAGAGAGTCTGCCCCCCACCAGATCCGGTCCCGGATCGGGGGCCAACATTTCATGCTGTCTTGGTAGCAGTGGCAGGTTTCTTGGCCTGCTTTCCCTTGTTCCAGCCTTGCATTGGTCTCCAAGCTGGCTTGGCTTGAGAAGTATTACCCTCTTGCTTAGAGGACGTAGCACTTTGGGCTGGTCCATTTCTACGAAAGGGACGAAAAACAGAATTTATGTTTACCTGATAAATTTCTTTCTCCAACGGTGTGTCCGGTCCACGGCGTCATCCTTACTTGTGGGATATTCTCTTCCCCAACAGGAAATGGCAAAGAGCCCAGCAAAGCTGGTCACATGATCCCTCCTAGGCTCCGCCTACCCCAGTCATTCGACCGACGTTAAGGAGGAATATTAGCATAGGAGAAACCATATGGTACCGTGGTGACTGTAGTTAAAGAAAATAAATTATCAGACCTGATTAAAAAACCAGGGCGGGCCGTGGACCGGACACACCGTTGGAGAAAGAAATTTATCAGGTAAACATAAATTCTGTTTTCTCCAACATAGGTGTGTCCGGTCCACGGCGTCATCCTTACTTGTGGGAACCAATACCAAAGCTTTAGGACACGGATGAAGGGAGGGAGCAAATCAGGTCACCTAAATGGAAGGCACCACGGCTTGCAAAACCTTTCTCCCAAAAATAGCCTCAGAAGAAGCAAAAGTATCAAACTTGTAAAATTTGGTAAAAGTGTGCAGTGAAGACCAAGTCGCTGCCCTACATATCTGATCAACAGAAGCCTCGTTCTTGAAGGCCCATGTGGAAGCCACAGCCCTAGTGGAATGAGCTGTGATTCTTTCGGGAGGCTGCCGTCCGGCAGTCTCGTAAGCCAATCTGATGATGCTTTTAATCCAAAAAGAGAGAGAGGTAGAAGTTGCTTTTTGACCTCTCCTTTTACCTGAATAAACAACAAACAAGGAAGATGTTTGTCTAAAATCCTTTGTAGCATCTAAATAGAATTTTAGAGCGCGAACAACATCCAAATTGTGCAACAAGCGTTCCTTCTTTGAAACTGGTTTCGGACACAGAGAAGGTACGATAATCTCCTGGTTAATGTTTTTGTTAGAAACAACTTTTGGAAGAAAACCAGGTTTAGTACGTAAAACCACCTTATCTGCATGGAACACCAGATAAGGAGGAGAACACTGCAGAGCAGATAATTCTGAAACTCTTCTAGCAGAAGAAATTGCAACTAAAAACAAAACTTTCCAAGATAATAACTTAATATCAACGGAATGTAAGGGTTCAAACGGAACCCCCTGAAGAACTGAAAGAACTAAATTGAGACTCCAAGGAGGAGTCAAAGGTTTGTAAACAGGCTTGATTCTAACCAGAGCCTGAACAAAGGCTTGAACATCTGGCACAGCTGCCAGTTTTTTGTGAAGTAACACCGACAAGGCAGAAATCTGTCCCTTCAGGGAACTTGCCGATAATCCTTTTTCCAATCCTTCTTGAAGGAAGGATAGAATCCTAGGAATCTTAACCTTGTCCCAAGGGAATCCTTTAGATTCACACCAACAGATATATTTTTTCCAAATTTTGTGGTAAATCTTTCTAGTTACAGGCTTTCTGGCCTGAACAAGAGTATCGATAACAGAATCTGAGAAACCTCGCTTCGATAAAATCAAGCGTTCAATCTCCAAGCAGTCAGCTGGAGTGAAACCAGATTCGGATGTTCGAACGGACCCTGAACAAGAAGGTCTCGTCTCAAAGGTAGCTTCCAAGGTGGAGCCGATGACATATTCACCAGATCTGCATACCAAGTCCTGCGTGGCCACGCAGGAGCTATCAAGATCACCGACGCCCTCTCCTGATTGATCCTGGCTACCAGCCTGGGGATGAGAGGAAACGGCGGGAACACATAAGCTAGTTTGAAGGTCCAAGGTGCTACTAGTGCATCCACTAGAGCCGCCTTGGGATCCCTGGATCTGGACCCGTAGCAAGGAACTTTGAAGTTCTGACGAGAGGCCATCAGATCCATGTCTGGAATGCCCCATAGTTGAGTGACTTGGGCAAAGATTTCCGGATGGAGTTCCCACTCCCCCGGATGCAATGTCTGACGACTCAGAAAATCCGCTTCCCAATTTTCCACTCCCGGGATGTGGATAGCAGACAGGTGGCAGGAGTGAGACTCCGCCCATAGAATAATCTTGGTCACTTCTTCCATCGCTAGGGAACTCCTTGTTCCCCCCTGATGGTTGATGTACGCAACAGTCGTCATGTTGTCTGATTGAAACCGTATGAACTTGGTCCTCGCTAGCTGAGGCCAAGCCTTGAGAGCATTGAATATCGCTCTCAGTTCCAGAATATTTATCGGTAGAAGAGATTCTTCCCGAGACCAAAGACCCTGAGCTTTCAGGGATCCCCAGACCGCGCCCCAGCCCATCAGACTGGCGTCGGTCGTGACAATGACCCACTCTGGTCTGCGGAATGTCATCCCTCGTGACAGATTGGCCAGGGACAGCCACCAACGGAGTGAGTCTCTGGTCCTCTGATTTACTTGAATCTTTGGAGACAAGTCTGTATAGTCCCCATTCCACTGACTGAGCATGCACAGTTGTAATGGTCTTAGATGAATGCGCGCAAAAGGAACTATGTCCATTGCCGCTACCATCAACCCGATCACTTCCATGCACTGAGCTACGGAAGGAAGAGGAACGGAATGAAGTATCCGACAAGAGTCCAGAAGTTTTGTTTTTCTGGCCTCTGTGAGAAAAATCCTCATGTCTGAGGAGTCTATAATTGTTCCCAAGAAGGGAACCCTTGTTGACGGGGATAGAGAACTCTTTTCCACGTTCACTTTCCAGCCGTGAGATCTGAGAAAGGCCAGGACGATGTCCGTGTGAGCCTTTGCTCGAGGGAGGGACGACGCTTGAATCAGAATGTCGTCCAGGTAAGGTACTACTGCAATGCCCCTTGGCCTTAGCACCGCTAGAAGGGACCCTAGTACCTTTGTGAAAATCCTTGGAGCAGTGGCTAATCCGAAAGGAAGCGCCACAAACTGGTAATGTTTGTCCAGGAATGCAAACCTTAGGAACCGATGATGTTCCTTGTGGATAGGAATATGTAGATACGCATCCTTTAAATCCACCGTGGTCATGAATTGACCTTCCTGGATGGAAGGAAGGATAGTTCGAATGGTTTCCATCTTGAACGATGGGACCTTGAGAAATTTGTTTAAGATCTTGAGATCTAAGATTGGTCTGAACGTTCCCTCTTTTTTGGGAACTATGAACAGATTGGAGTAGAACCCCATCCCTTGTTCTCTTAATGGAACAGGATGAATCACTCCCATTTTTAACAGGTCTTCTACACAATGTAAGAACGCCTGTCTTTTTATGTGGTCTGAAGACAACTGAGACCTGTGGAACCTCCCCCTTGGGGGAAGTCCCTTGAATTCCAGAAGATAACCCTGGGAGACTATTTCTAGCGCCCAAGGATCCAGAACATCTCTTGCCCAAGCCTGAGCGAAGAGAGAGAGTCTGCCCCCCACCAGATCCGGTCCCGGATCGGGGGCCAATATTTCATGCTGTCTTGGTAGCAGTGACAGGTTTCTTGGCCTGCTTTCCCTTGTTCCAGCCTTGCATTGGTCTCCAAGCTGGCTTGGCTTGAGAAGTATTACCCTCTTGCTTAGAGGACGTAGCACTTTGGGCTGGTCCGTTTTTACGAAAGGGACGAAAATTAGGTCTATTTTTTGCCTTGAAAGGCCGATCCTGAGGAAGGGCGTGGCCCTTACCCCCAGTGATATCAGAGATAATTTCTTTCAAGTCAGGGCCAAACAGCGTTTTCCCCTTGAAAGGAATGTTTAGTAGCTTGTTCTTGGAAGACGCATCAGCCGACCAAGATTTCAACCAAAGCGCTCTGCGCGCCACAATAGCAAACCCAGAATTCTTAGCCGCTAACCTAGCCAATTGCAAAGTGGCGTCTAGAGTGAAAGAATTAGCCAATTTGAGAGCATTGATTCTGTCCATAATCTCCTCATAAGGAGGAGAATCACTATCGAGCACCTTTATCAGTTCATCAAACCAGAAATATGCAGCTGTAGTGACAGGGACAATGCATGAAATGGGTTGTAGAAGGTAACCTTGCTGAATAAACATCTTTTTAAGCAAACCTTCTAATTTTTTATCCATAGGATCTTTGAAAGCACAACTATCCTCTATGGGTATAGTGGTGCGTTTGTTTAAAGTAGAAACCGCTCCCTCGACCTTGGGGACTGACTGCCATAAGTCCTTTCTGGGGTCGACCATAGGAAACAATTTTTTAAATATGGGGGGAGGGACGAAAGGAATACCGGGCCTTTCCCATTCTTTATTAACAATGTCCGCCACCCGCTTGGGTATAGGAAAAGCTTCTGGGAGCCCCGGCACCTCTAGGAACTTGTCCATTTTACATAGTTTCTCTGGGATGACCAACTTTTCACAATCATCCAGAGTGGATAATACCTCCTTAAGCAAAATGCGGAGATGTTCCAACTTAAATTTAAATGTAATCACATCAGATTCAGCCTGATGAGAAATGTTCCCTGAATCAGTAATTTCTCCCTCAGACAAAACCTCCCTGGCCCCCTCAGATTGGGTTAGGGGCCCTTCAGAGATATTAATATCAGCGTCGTCATGCTCTTCAGTAACTAAAACAGAGCAGCCACGCTTACGCTGACAAGGGTTCATTTTGGCTAAAATGTTTTTGACAGAATTATCCATTACAGCCGTTAATTGTTGCATAGTAAGGAGAATTGGCGCGCTAGATGTACTAGGGGCCTCCTGAGTGGGCAAGACTCGTGTAGACGAAGGAGGGAATGATGCAGTACCATGCTTACTCCCCTCACTTGAGGAATCATCTTGGGCATCATTGTCATTATCACATAAATCACATTTATTTAAATGAATAGGAATTCTGGCTTCCCCACATTCAGAACACAGTCTATCTGGTAGTTCAGACATGTTAAACAGGCATAAACTTGATAAGAAAGTACAAAAAACGTTTTAAAATAAAACCGTTACTGTCACTTTAAATTTTAAACTGAACACACTTTATTACTGCAATTGCGAAAAAACATGAAGGAATTGTTCAAAATTCACCAAATTTTCACCACAGTGTCTTAAAGCCTTAAAAATATTGCACACCAAATTTGGAAGCTTTAACCCTTAAAATAACGGAACCGGAGCCGTTTTAAGCTTTAACCCCTTTACAGTCCCTGGTATCTGCTTTGCTGAGACCCAACCAAACCCAAAGGGGAATACGATACCAAATGACGCCTTCAGAAAGTCTTTTCTAAGTATCAGAGCTCCTCTCACATGCGACTGCATGCCATGCCTCTCAAAAACAAGTGCGCCACACCGGCGCGAAAATGAGACTCTGCTTATGCTTTGGGAAAGCCCCTAAGAAATAAGGTGTCTAATACAGTGCCTGCCGATATTATTATATCAAAATACCCAGATAAAATGATTCCTCAAGGCTAAATATGTGTTAATAATGAATCGATTTAGCCCAGAAAAGTCTACAGTCTAAATAAGCCCTTGTGTAGCCCTTATTTACGATCGTAATAAACATGGCTTACCGGATCCCATAGGGAAAATGACAGCTTCCAGCATTACATCGTCTTGTTAGAATGTGTCATACCTCAAGCAGCAAGAGACTGCACACTGTTCCCCCAACTGAAGTTAATTGCTCTCAACAGTCCTGTGTGGAACAGCCATGGATTTTAGTTACGGTTGCTAAAATCATTTTCCTCATACAAACAGAAATCTTCATCTCTTTTCTGTTTCTGAGTAAATAGTACATACCAGCACTATTTCAAAATAACAAACTCTTGATTGAATAATAAAAAACTACAGTTAAACACTAAAAAACTCTAAGCCATCTCCGTGGAGATGTTGCCTGTACAACGGCAAAGAGAATGACTGGGGTAGGCGGAGCCTAGGAGGGATCATGTGACCAGCTTTGCTGGGCTCTTTGCCATTTCCTGTTGGGGAAGAGAATATCCCACAAGTAAGGATGACGCCGTGGACCGGACACACCTATGTTGGAGAAATTAGGTTTATTTTTTGCCTTGAAAGGCCGATCCTGAGGAAGGGCGTGGCCCTTACCCCCAGTGATATCAGAGATAATCTCTTTCAAGTCAGGGCCAAACAGCGTTTTCCCCTTGAAAGGAATGTTAAGTAGCTTGTTCTTGGAAGACGCATCAGCTGACCAAGATTTCAACCAAAGCGCTCTGCGCGCCACAATAGCAAACCCAGAATTCTTAGCCGCTAACCTAGCCAATTGCAAAGTGGCGTCTAGGGTGAAAGAATTAGCCAATTTGAGAGCATTGATTCTGTCCATAATCTCCTCATAAGGAGGAGAATCACTATCGACCGCCTTTATCAGCTCATCGAACCAGAAACATGCGGCTGTAGCTACAGGGACAATGCATGAAATTGGTTGTAGAAGGTAACCCTGCTGAACAAACATCTTTTTAAGTAAACCTTCTAATTTTTTATCCATAGGATCTTTGAAAGCACAACTATCCTCTATGGGTATAGTGGTTCGTTTGTTTAAAGTGGAAACCGCTCCCTCGACCTTGGGGACTGTCTGCCATAAGTCCTTTCTGGGGTCGACCATAGGAAACAATTTTTTAAATATGGGGGGAGGGACGAAAGGAATACCGGGCCTTTCCCATTCTTTATTAACAATGTCCGCCACCCGCTTGGGTATAGGAAAAGCTTCTGGGAGCCCCGGGACCTCTAGGAACTTGTCCATTTTACATAGTTTCTCTGGGATGACCAACTTGTCACAATCATCCAGAGTGGATAATACCTCCTTAAGCAGAATGCGGAGATGTTCCAACTTAAATTTAAACGTAATCACATCAGGTTCAGCTTGTTGAGAAATGTTCCCTGAATCAGTAATTTCTCCCTCAGACAAAACCTCCCTGGCCCCATCAGACTGGGTTAGGGGCCCTTCAGAACCATTATTATCAGCGTCGTCATGCTCTTCAGTATCTAAAACAGAGCAGTCGCGCTTACGCTGATAAGTGTTCATTTTGGCTAAAATGTTTTTGACAGAATTATCCATTACAGCCGTTAATTGTTGCATAGTAAGGAGTATTGGCGCGCTAGATGTACTAGGGGCCTCCTGAGTGGGCAAGACTCGTGTAGACGAAGGAGGGAATGATGCAGTACCATGCTTACTCGCCTCACTTGAGGAATCATCTTGGGCATCATTGTCATTGTCACATAAATCACATTTATTTAAATGAATGGGAATTCTGGCTTCCCCACATTCAGAACACAGTCTATCTGGTAGTTCAGACATGTTAAACAGGCATAAACTTGATAACAAGTACAAAAAACGTTTTAAAATAAAACCGTTACTGTCACTTTAAATTTTAAACTGAACACACTTTATTACTGCAATTGCGAAAAAACATGAAGGAATTGTTCAAAATTCACCAAATTTTCACCACAGTGTCTTAAAGCCTTAAAAGTATTGCACACCAAATTTGGAAGCTTTAACCCTTAAAATAACGGAACCGGAGCCGTTTCTGACTTTAACCCCTTTACAGTCCCTGGTATCTGCTTTGCTGAGACCCAACCAAGCCCAAAGGGGAATACGATACCAAATGACGCCTTCAGAAAGTCTTTTCTAAGTATCAGAGCTCCTCTCACATGCGACTGCATGTCATGCCTCTCAAAAACAAATGCGCAACACCGGCGCGAAAATGAGGCTCTGCCTATGATTTGGGAAAGCCCCTAAAGAATAAGGTGTCTAAAACAGTGCCTGCCGATATTATTATATCAAAATACCCAGAATAAATGATTCCTCAAGGCTAAATATGTGTTAATAATGAATCGATTTAGCCCAGAAAAAGTCTACAGTCTTAATAAGCCCTTGTGAAGCCCTTATTTACGATCTTAATAAACATGGCTTACCGGATCCCATAGGGAAAATGACAGCTTCCAGCATTACATCGTCTTGTTAGAATGTGTCATACCTCAAGCAGCAAGAGACTGCTCACTGTTCCCCCAACTGAAGTTAATTGCTCTCAACAGTCCTGTGTGGAACAGCCATGGATTTTAGTGACGGTTGCTAAAATCATTTTCCTCATACAAACAGAAATCTTCATCTCTTTTCTGTTTCTGAGTAAATAGTACATACCAGCACTATTTTAAAATAACAAACTCTTGATTGAATAATAAAAACTACAGTTAAACACTAAAAAACTCTAAGCCATCTCCGTGGAGATGTTGCCTGTACAACGGCAAAGAGAATGACTGGGGTAGGCGGAGCCTGGGAGGGATCATGTGACCAGCTTTGCTGGGCTCTTTGCCATTTCCTGTTGGGGAAGAGAATATCCCACAAGTAAGGATGACGCCGTGGACCGGACACACCTATGTTGGAGAAATTATGTTTTCTTTCATGTAATTAGCAAGAGTCCATGAGCTAGTGACGTATGGGATAATAAATACCCAAGATGTGGAACTTCCACGCAAGAGTCACTAGAGAGGGAGGGATAAAATAAAGACAGCCAATTCCGCTGAAAAATAATAATCCACAACCCAAAACAAAAGTTTTAATCTCAATAATGAAAAAAACCCTGAAATTATAAGCAGAAGAATCAAACTGAAACAGCTGCCTGAAGTACTTTTCTACCAAAACTGCTTCAGAAGAAGAGAAAACATCAAAATGGTAGAATTTAGTAAAAGTATGCAAAGAAGACCAAGTTGCTGCTTTGCAAATCTGATCAACAGAAGCTTCATTCCTAAACGCCCAGGAAGTAGAAACTGACCTAGTAGAATGAGCCGTAATTCTTTGCGGCGGGGATTTACCCGACTCTACATAAGCATGATGAATCAAAGACTTTAACCAAGACGCCAAAGAAATGGCGGAGGCCTTCTGACCTTTTCTGGAACCAGAGAAGATAACAAATAGACTAGAAGTCTTTCTAAAATCTTTAGTAGCTTCAACATAATATTTTAAAGCTCTTACTACATCCAAAGAATGTAAAGATTTCTCCAGAGAATTCTTAGGATTAGGACACAATGAAGGAACAACAATTTCTCTGCTAATGTTGTTAGAATTCACAACCTTAGGAAAAATTTAAATGAAGTCCGCAACACCGCCTTATCCTGATGAAAAATCAGAAAAGGAGATTCACAAGAAAGAGCAGATAACTCAGAAAGTCTTCTAGCAGAAGAGATGGCCAAAAGGAACAGAACTTTCCAAGAAAGTAATTTAATATCCAGAGAATGCATAGTTTCAAACGGAGGAGCTTGTAAAGCCCTCAGAACCAAATTAAGACTCCAAGGAGGAGAGATTGACTTAATGACAGGTTTAATACGAACCAAAGCCTGTACAAAACAATGAATATCAGGAAGATTAGCAATCTTTCTGTGAAAAAGAACAGAAAAAGCAGAGATTTGTCCTTTCAAGGAACTTGCAGACAAACCTTTATCCAAACCATCCTGAAGAAACTGTAAAATTCTAGGAATTCTAAAAGAATGCCAAGAGAATTTATGAGAACACCAAGAAATGTAAGTCTTCCAGACTCGATAATAAATCTTCCTAGACACAGATTTACGAGCCTGTAACATAGTATTAATTACTGAGTCAGAGAAACCTCTATGACTAGGAATCAAACGTTCAATTTCCATACCTTCAAATTTAATGATTTGAGATCCTGATGGAAAAAAGGGCCTTTAGACAGAAGGTCTGGTCTTAACGGAAGAGACCAAGGTTGGCAACTGGCCATCCGAATGAGATCCGCATACCAAAACCTGTGAGGCCATGCTGGAGCCACCAGCAGTACAAACGAACGTTCCATTAGAATTTTGGAAATCACTTTTGGAAGAAGAACTAGAGGCGGAAAGATATAGGCAGGATGATAATTCCAAGGAAGCGACAACGCGTCCACTGCCTCCGCCTGAGGATCCCTGGATCTGGACAGATACCTGGGAAGTTTCTTGTTTAGATGAGAGGCCATCAGATCTATTTCTGGAAGTCCCCAGATTTGAACAATCTGAAGAAAAACCTCTGGGTGAAGGGACCATTCGCCCGGATGTAACGTCTGGCGACTGAGATAATCCGCTTCCCAATTGTCTACACCTGGGATGTGAACCGCAGAGATTAGACAGGAGCTGGATTCCGCCCATACAAATATCCGAGATACTTCTTTCATAGCCTGAGGACTGTGAGTCCCCCCTTGATGATTGACATATGCCACGGTTGTGACATTGTCTGTCTGAAAACAAATGAACGATTCTCTCTTTAGAAGAGGCCAGAACTGAAGAGCTCTGAAAATCGCACGGAGTTCCAAAATGTTGATTGGTAATCTTGCCTCCTGAGATTCCCAAACCCCCTGCGCTGTCAGAGATCCCCATACAGCTCCCCAACCTGACAGACTCGCATCTGTTGAGATCACAGTCCAGGTTGGTCGAACAAAAGAAGCCCCTTGGACTAAACGATGGTGATCTATACACCATGTCAGAGAGTGTCGTACATTGGGATTTAAGGATATTAATTGTGATATCTTTGTATAATCCCTGCACCACTGGTTCAGCATACAAAGCTGAAGAGGTCGCATGTGAAAACAAGCAAAGGGGATCGCGTCCGATGCAGCAGTCATGAGACCTAGAATTTCCATGCACAAAGCTACCGAAGGGAATGGTTGAGACTGAAGGTTTCGACAGGCTGAAACCAATTTCAGACGTCTCTTTTCTATTAGAGACAAGGTCATGGACACTGAATCTATTTGAAAACCCAAAAAGGTTACCTTTGTCTGAGGAATCAACAAACTCTTTGGTAAATTGATCCTCCAACCATGTCTTTGAAGAAACGACACAAGTTGATTCGTATGAGATTCTGCAGAATGTGAAGACTGAGCAAGTACCAAGATATCGTCCAAATAAGGAAATACCGCAATACCCTGTTCTCTGATTACAGAGAGAAGGGCACCGAGAACCTTTGAAAAGATCTTTGCAGCTGTTGCTAGGCCAAACGGAAGGGCCACAAACTGGTAATGCTTGTCTAGAAAAGAGAATCTCAGAAACTGATAATGAGCTGGATGAATTTGAATATGAAGGTATGCATCCTGTAAATCTATTGTGGACATATAATGCCCTTGCTGAACAAAAGGCAGAATAGTCCTTATAGTTACCATTTTAAATGTTAGTATCCTTGCATAACGATTCAATATTTTTAGATCCAGAACTGGTCTGAAGGAATTCTCCTTTTTTTGGTACAATGAATAGATTTGAGTAAAACCCCAGACCCTGTTCCAGAACTGGAACTGGCACAATTACCCCAGCCAACTCTAGATCTGAAACACATTTCATAAATGCCTGAGCCTTCACTGGATTTATTGGAATGCGAGAGAGAAAAAAATCTTCTAGCAGACGGCCTTACCTTGAAACCTATTCTGTACCCTTGAGAAACAATGTTCTGAATCCAAAGACTGTGAATCGAATTGATCCAAATATCTATGAAAAATCGTAACCTGCCCCCTACCAGCTGTGCTGGAATGAGGGCCGCACCTTCATGTGGACTTGGGAGCTGGCTTTGACTTTCTAAAAGGATTGGATTTATTCCAGACTGGAGAAGGTTTCCAAACGGAAACCGTTCCTTTAGGGGAAGGGTCAGGCTTTTGTTCCTTATTCTGACGAAAGGAACGAAAACGATTAGCAGCCCTGTATTTACCTTTAGATTTTTTGTCCTGAGGCAAAAAGGTTCCTTTCCCCCCAGTAACAGTTGAAATAATAGAATCCAACTGAGAACCAAATAATTTATTACCTTGGAAAGAAAGAAAAAGCAAAGTTGACTTAGAAGTCATATCTGCATTCCAAGTTTTAAGCCATAAAGCTAAAATAGCTAAAGACATATACCTGACATCAATTCTAATGATATCAAAGATGGCATCACAAATAAAGTTATTAGCATGTTGAAGAAGTTTAACAATGCTATGAGTATTATGGTCTGACACTTGTTGCGCTAAAGCCTCCAACCAGAAAGTGGAAGCAGCAGCAACATCAGCCAAAGAAATAGCAGGTCTAAGAAGATTACCTGAACATAAATAAGCTCTCCTTAGAAAGGATTCAAGTTTCCTATCTAAAGGATCCTTAAAGGAAGTACTATCCGCCGTAGGAATAGTAGTACGTTTAGCAAGAGTAGAGATAGCCCCATCAACTTTAGGGATTTTGTCCCAAAACTCTAATCTATCAGATGGCACAGGGTACAATTTTTTAAACCTTTGAGAAGGAGTAAAAGAATTACCCAGATTATTCCATTCCCTAGAAATTACTTCAGAAATAGCATCAGGGACAGGAAAAACTTCTGGAATAACTGAATGAGGTTTGAAAACCGAATTTAAACGCTTAGTAGATTTAGTATCAAGAGGACTAGACTCCTCCATATCTAATGCGATTAACACCTCTTTAAGTAAAGAATGAATAAATTCCATTTTAAATAAATATGAAGATTTATCAGTGTCAATATCTGAGACAGAATCTTCTGAACCAGATAGATCCTCATCAGAAACAGACAAGTCAGAATGATGACGGTCACTTAAAAATTCATCTGAAATATGAGAAGTTTTAAAAGACCGTTTACGTTTACTGGAAGGAGGAATAACAGACAGAGCCTTCCTAATAGATTTAGAAACAAATTCTTTTACATTAACAGGAACATCCTGAGCATTAGATGTTGAGGGAACAACAACAGGTAATGGATTATTACTAATGGAAATACTATCTGCATTAGCAAGTTTATCATGACATTCATCACAAACTACAGCCGGAGGAACAGTTACCACAAGTTTACAACAAATGCACTTAACTTTGGTAGAACCAGCATCAGGCAGCGTCTTTCCAGAAGTAGATTCTGATCCAGGGTCAAGTTGAGACATCTTGCAATATGTAATAGAAAAAACAACATATAAAGCAAAATTATCAAATTCCTTAAATGACAGTTTCAGGAATGGGAAAAAATGCCAATGAACAAGCCTCTAGCAACCAGAAGCAATGAAAAATGAAACTGAAATAATGTGAAAAAAAGGTGGAGACAAGAATGACGCCCACATTTTTTGGCGCCAAAATTGACGCCCACATTTTTAGCGCTAACGCCTATATTTTTGGCGCCAAGTATGACGTGACATCCGGTGACGCCGCAACTACGAACAACATCCGGCGTCAATTAGGGCGCCGGAAATGACAAAATTTTTTGCGCCAAAAAAGTCAGCGCCAAAAATGACGCAATAAATTGAAGCATTTTCAGCCCCCGCGAGCCTAAAAGCCCACAGGGAAAAAAGTCAATTTGAAAATTTTTTTTAAGGTAAGAAAAAATAATCATTCATATGCATTATCCCAAATAATGAATAATGAAATAAGGAATACTGATTACCCTGAATCATGGCAAATATAAGTTTAAACACATATATTTAGAACTTTATAAATAAAGTGCCCAACCATAGCTTAAGAGTGTCATAATAAAATAAGACTTACTTACCCTAAGACACTCATCTACATATAGTAGATAGCCAAACCAGTACTGAAACGAGAATCAATAGAGGTAATGGTATATTAGAGTATATCGTCGATCTGAAAAGGGAGGTAGGAGAAGAAATCTCTACGACCGATAACAGAGAACCTATGAAATAGATCCCGTAGAAGGAGACCATGGTATTCAAATAGGCAATACTCTCTTCACATCCCTCTGACATTAACTGCACTCTGAGAGGAAAACCGGGCTCCAGCCTGCTGCGAAGCGCATATCAACGAAGAATCTAGCACAAACTTACTTCACCACCTCCACGGGAGGCAAAGTTTCTAAAAATGAATTGTGGGTGTGGTGAGGGGTGTATTTATAGGCATTTTGAGGTTTGGGAAACTTTGCCCCTCCTGGTAGGAATGTATATCCCATACGTCACTAGCTCATGGACTCTTGCTAATTACATGAAAGAAACTATTGTACCTTCCAGTAGCTTGATCCATAGCCATTAACAATGTAAATTGTGAAGAGAGGATTTAAATAGTAGAAAATGCTCTTCCCCTATGATATTACTCTGTAATACTTTTAAAAGCAAACTCAAATGTGTTGTTTGAATAACACTGTTAAAGGGATAGAAATGTGCTTCTTTTTCAGTGGTGTGAGGGCACCAGTATTCACAGAGAGTAAGTAGCTGCATGTAAGACACAAATTAACAGTTCACAGACACACCCCACCGCCAGCTCTCTGCGCTTGAATACCGGTGCAAAGTACTCACAGCATACGTGCGTATGTCACTGGAAAAACAAATACGTTTACTGGCAGCATTTTGGCTTAAGGAAGTATATTGGAAAAACGCTTCTATTTGAAAAGTGTAAACACTTTCTATTCCATTTAAGAGTTTTGCTTTACATAGAATGCTGCTTTAAAAAATATATAGAATCTACTGTACTCATTTATTTTTTCCAGGGTAATCTTAGTTCATGAAAGAAAGGAAAAAAGAAAGAAAAACCTTACCCCCTTGTGGCTACAGGAGAAATATTTCGCTGAACTGTATTCCCAATATCTCCAGGCAATAGAGCTTCCGCTGATGCTACCTGTTGACCTGCTGATAAAGAGCCATCAAAGTTAAAAATAAATCATGTGACCTAGAAAGACACCTGTTACTTTGGGTTAATATTCTTTACTAGTACAAAGGATGATACTTATATATATATATATAATTTCTGGATTATACAGGATACTATTTGCAAATAATAAATAACAAAAGATATATAAACTACATCATACATCATGCCAAATGGTGGTGCAACTAGCGTTCGCATGAGAAGTTTATGAATGGATGAAATTGCTTGTCAGATCCCTCTAAAATTTTGACAATGTTTAAGGGATACAAACCCACATTTTTTCTTTCATGATTCAGATAGAGCATGCAATTTTAAGCAACTTTCTAATTTACTCCTATTATCAAGTTTTCTTCGTTCTCTTGCTATCATTATTTGAAAAAGCAGGAATGTACGCTTAAGAGCTGTCCCATTTTTGGTTCAGAACCTGGGTGGCGCTTGTTAATTGGTGGCTAAATGTAATTCTGCTATTTCTGAACAAAGGGGATCCCAGAGAAGCATATACAACAATTTGTGCCATAATTTCAGTGAGAAACCTAAAGTTTGTGACAAAATTTGTGAAAAAGTGAACGATTTTTTTTTATTTGATCGCATGTGGCGGTGAAATGGTGGCATGAAATATACCAAAATGGGCCTAGATCAATACTTTGGGTTGTCTTCTAAAAAAAATATATATATACATGTTAAAGGATATTCAGGGATTCCTGACAGATATCAGTGTTCCAATGTAACTAGCGCTAATTTTGAGAAAAAAAAAGTGGTTTGGAAATAGCAAAGTGCTACTTGTATTTATTGCCCTATAACTTGCAAAAAAAGCAAAGAACATGTAACCATTGGGTATTTCTAAACTCAGGACAAAATTTAGAAACTATTTAGCATGGGTGTTTTTTGGTGGTTGTAGATGTGTAACAGATTTTGGGGGTCAAATTTAGAAAAAGTGTGTTTTTTTCCATTTTTTCCTCATATTTTATATTTTTTTATAAT
>NW_026511442.1:0-29514 GCF_027579735.1 Bombina bombina
TAACTGTAAGTGCTCCTGCCCTAAACACATATCACCTGCCTCTGTATGCAGCACATGCTGTAACTGTAAGTGCTCCAGCCCTAAACACATATCACCTGCCTCTGTATGTAGCACATGCTGTAACTGTAAGTGCTCCTGCCCTAAACACATATCACCTGCCTCTGTATGTAGCACATGCTGTAACTGTAAGTGCTCCAGCCCTAAACACATATCACCTGCCTCTGTATACAGCACATGCTGTAACTGTAAGTGCTCCAGCCCTAAACACATATCACCTGCCTCTGTATGCAGCACATACTGTAACTGTAAGTGATCCAGCCCTAAACACATATCACCTGCCTCTGTATGCAGCATAAGGGCTAAAACCCCTAAACAGACATTCTTTACCCACAGAAATAAAGAGACCAGACGAGAACTGGAGGTTAAGACCAACATGGTCGCGTTTATTTATAACAATTAAACATGACTACCATTTTAAGTAGTCATCCTCGAACGGTGGCGGCCAATGGAGTCCCTAAAACACAGAAACCCCAAACGGGGAGAGGGCGGGGCCAAAAGGTAAGATTTTCAGGTGGGGGAGCCATCGGTGGCTCCGCCCCTGCGGAACGGCTACAGACACCCTAGGGGCCCGAAAGGTCAGCAGGCCCGCGGGGTGTGGCACCCCTAGGTCACGACCCAGGGACATCACCACACCCATTAGCTCGACCCCCAGCCCCCTCTGGACTCTGCACCAACAAAACAGGCCCCGTCCTCCCGCCGAAAGGAAAACTATCAGCCCCCACGAATGGGAACCCCCTCCCAGCGAGACGAGCCATACAACACGCCCAACTGAGAGAGTTAAGCAACTAAATGCCAGGGGCTTACTAAGAAAAGTTCAACTAATCAAATCCCCGCCCTGGTACACAGCTATTTTCTAACTACTAGATCTGATGCCGCCACCACTGCACCTGCAACAAAACTGGTTAAACAAGGGAGGGAGGGAGGGAAAAATTTCACCACGACAGCCACCAGGAAAAGAGGGAGAGAAAATGGCCACCGCAGCTTAAATAGGTAAGCTTATTCCCCACCCCTAACATTGCAACAATGTTGCACTACCCAACCTAACACTCATTGCCTGTAGTGGTCAGGCCCTTAATTTGTTTCAGGCTGACAAGCAGCCTTCCACTTTCATAAGGGCTAAAACCCCTAAACAGACATTCTTTACCCACAGAAATAAAGAGACCAGACGAGAACTGGAGGTTAAGACCAACATGGTCGCGTTTATTTATAACAATTAAACATGACTACCATTTTAAGTAGTCATCCTCGAACGGTGGCGGCCAATGGAGTCCCTAAAACACAGAAACCCCAAACGGGGAGAGGGCGGGGCCAAAAGGTAAGATTTTCAGGTGGGGGAGCCATCGGTGGCTCCGCCCCTGCGGAACGGCTACAGACACCCTAGGGGCCCGAAAGGTCAGCAGGCCCGCGGGGTGTGGCACCCCTAGGTCACGACCCAGGGACATCACCACACCCATTAGCTCGACCCCCAGCCCCCTCTGGACTCTGCACCAACAAAACAGGCCCCGTCCTCCCGCCACAAGAGACCTTATAACAGAAAAGGACTCTTGCCGCCACCCTAAAGCAGCTTAGCCAATGCCTCCTTAACATCAGTCAAGAAGATATCAAGGCCCTCTTCTGTCAGATGCACCCCATCCGGGCGATACAAATGACGCTTATCTGCCGATAAGCCATCGTGGCGCACCACAAAACCTCCCGCAACCATGACCGCCTTCCCCAGCTCTCGGTTAATCTTTTTGCGCACTCTATAAGCTGCCCTCGGGGATGGAAATGAACGCCAGCAAAGCCGCGCCACCAAATTTGACCACCCTAGTTTTAAGCCTGGCAGTAAGGCGTGCAACCACCGCACGTCAGACTTCATAACATTGATTAAGTCCAAAGCCGGAAGCTGCCCCATGTCATTACCCCCTAAATGCAAAAGGATAATGTCTGGCTTCCCCCACCGGTGACAAGCGTCCACCAATACTGAAGGCAGCTCCGGCCATGTCATGCCTCTGCGCCCGAGCCATCGCAGCGAAACCCGGGACGGGCGAAAACCCAGCTGTGAACCTCCAGGCACTGCCAGGGCCCTAAGAAAGGCCCAATGCACGTAAGAGTGCCCCACGATCCATAGACGCTTGGGGCGACTCGCCAACCCTGAAAACAAACATAAATTGAATATAAACGACTGTCCTAACTTACGCGCACCTTTTGTTCCCCCGCCCCTTTTACTACCTGCGCCTCACGCATACTAGCCATTAAGCACCGGGCGCACATAGGATTGATAACGCCTAGATTTCCACCTACCCAGTCTCTTAATTGCCTCCCCCGACCAGCCTAACGCCGCTGCGCTGGTCGCCGCGCCGATCCTAAAAGAATGAGGTGCAATTTTTTCTGCATCTAGCCCGGCTGCTTTTGCCGCGCCCTCGAGTACCTTCCTAAATTGAAATCTAGACAGCGAAAGTCCGTCCCTATGGACCAGGAACTGGATAGCTGTCTCAGGGCGCATGGCCATATATGCCCTTGTCAGCGCTACCGGGCAAACTGCTCCGTCTCCCGCCGCCGACAGGGAAAGCCAAGCCCCTCTTCCTTCTTGGTCGGTTTTGGAACGCGACACGAACAGCAACACAGACTGCTCAGATATCCGCACGTGTCTAGCCATTAGCCCAAACCCCACCTTTGTACGAGATGGAGCCACCAATTCCCCTACTCTTAGCGCCCCATAAAAAGCCAACGCAAAGGCGCAACTAAACAATGCAACCTCATATTCTGAGGCACACACTTGAACGAGTCCTGCCACTATAACCCCCAAGCGCAGGGCCGTAACAGGCTCCCTCTGATCAGTTCCACGGGGTTTCAATCTACCCCAACCTTTCAGCGACTTTCTAACTAAAAAGGAGCTACCGAAATCATTAAAACCATACAGCTTGTTAAAGAATGACAAGGCTGCCACCTTACCCTGAGCAACCCCAGCAGACACACCCCGCGCACGCAAGCTAAGCAGCCATTCAACTACTAAGACCTGTGTACCTTCGGCCGGTGCCTGCCGGCGCAGCTGACAGAAATCCTCCCACTCCTTCCAATGTCTACTGTAGGCCTGCCACGTCTTTGGAGCTAACGAAGCCCGCACCAGAGGAAGAAGTGCCTCTAAAGGCCTGCTATCTGCCAAAGAAAGATCGGACATGGTACACCATCAACATCCGCTGATGGCACTAAACGCCTAAACTGACCCCACTGAAAGCGCGACAAAGCGTCGGCCACCACATTGTTAACCCCTGGCACATGCCTCGCTTCAAACTGCAAATTAAGCTGCATGCATCTCAAAACCAGGTGTCTCAAATAGGACACCACCACTGGAGAAGCCGCTGAAAGCCGGTTCACTGCGTAGACTACGCTAAGGTTGTCTGACCAAAAGAGCACAGAGCGATTCCGCAACTTCGAACCCCACAACTCCACTGCCACCACTATTGGGAATAGCTCCAGCAATGTGAGATTCCGTACTAGACCTGCCTCGACCCACGACACCGGCCAGGGCTCCGCGCTCCAAGCCCCTTCCAAGTACGCCCCGTACCCCGACGCTCCTGCCGCATCTGTAAACAAGTGGAGGGCCTGGCTGGAAACCACTGGCTCTCTCCACAGTAGCACTCCATTAAAGTGCAACAGAAACTTCTCCCACACCGCAAGATCATCCTTCATTACTCTTGTAATGCGAACTCTCCTCCTGCGAGCTAATCCCCCTTGCAGGAGACCCTCTAGCCGCCGGTTAAACACCCTCCCCATGGGTATCACCCGACAGGCAAAATTCAAGAGGCCCAGCAACGATTGAACCTGCATAAGGGTAAGCTCAGCCACCCCCGCGGCCTCCCGCACTGCCAAAAGCAGACGCGCCACCTTGTCCCTGGGCAAGCGGCACACCCGCTCGACCGTGTCAATCTCAATACCTAGGAACACCAGCCGCGTGCACGGTCCCTCAGTCTTCTCTTCCGCCAGCGGAACCCCAAACTCCCGCAGCAAAGACCGCATAACAGCCATCAGCCTTGCGCATTCCCCAGACCCCTGCCTCCCCACCAACAGGAAATCATCAAGATAATGCGCTATCAGCCCGCCCCCGGCCGCTGTTTCTACCGCCCAGTGCAAAAATGAACTAAACAGTTCAAAATAGGCACACGATATGGAGCAGCCCATGGGAAGGCATTTATCCACATAGAACCCTTCCTCAAAACGAAAACCCATCAACCTGAAGGATTCCTGATGAATAGGAAGGAGGCGAAACGCTGATTCAATATCCAGCTTCGCCAACATCGCCCCAAACCCAGCCCCCCTGACCAAGTCTAAGGCCTCCTCAAAAGACTGATATCTCACCGAGCTGATTGCCGGATCGATAGCGTCATTAACGGACCTCCCTTTAGGGTAGGACAAATGTTGGATCAGCCGAAACTTCCCCGGTTCCTTCTTGGGCACGACCCCCAGAGGGGACACTACCAATCCCGGAACCGGGGGCACCCGGAAGGGGCCCGCAATCCTTCCCAAAGCCAGCTCCTTGGCCAACTTTTCCTTAACCACCTCGGGAAACTGGTATGCTGATTTAAGATTCCTGTGAGTGGCGGACCCCACCACCACAGATGTAACCGGAATCTTAAACCCGTCCCTGACCCCCATGAGAAGTGTGCCAGCGGCCACCCTATCCGGGTAGGCCGCCAGCCATGGCCCCATGGCGGCCAGGTTCAGAGGCGTGGGAGCCCTTTCCAGCAACCGCGCCCCTTCCTGCGCCCCTGCCAGCTCCCCCGTCCCTCTTCCTCTGACATTCAACCCCTGGGTGGGGACCCCCACAGTAAAGGCAGATGTGCCGAAAGGAACAATTCGTTCCCTTGTCGCACTGACGGTCATTAAACCGCCAACATTCCCGCCCTTTCTTCCGAAACCCAGTGGACGACGCCTGCCCAACCCCTTTCTGCACTGCGCCCCCTTGATTCGACTTATCTGCATCCAGACTCGTCCACAGATCCACATCCTTCATCCCAAACGTCAGAATGGGATTCCCCGCCATCTTTCTACGGAACTCAGAGTCATAAGACCTCCAGGCCCCTTCCGGGTACTTCCTAAAAATTTGCTCGATTATGTCTGTATACTTCAAGACATCGAGCGCCCTATCCGGCCACTGCTCAATATAGCAAGACGCCAAGACCTTAAAGCACCGGCGCCACTCATCAAATGTCTCGGGCCGCTTGACGTTTTTGGGGCCCGTACCGTCCTCACTCCTCTCCCTGTCCCTATGAGCCTCCATAGACAGCTCAAAGACGTTAACATACCTGCCTTCCCTAATTTTTGCTACAGTCTTTGGCTTCAGATGTGCATGCAGCGAATGGACAATGCATGGGTAGGTATCCCCATGCACCGCCACCTTCCTGGCCGACCCTCCGGCCTCAACTCCCCCATCTAACTGGACACCCCTCAGTCCCCCAGGTGTCCCCTGGGGCGTAACCGGCAACACCCCAGCCACTGCTGGGCTGCAGCTCCTGCCTACGCCTGCCACTGGCATCCCTGACTGAAGCGCAAGCATGCGCCTCATCATCCTGTACATCTTACGCTGCCCTTTACTATTTAGCCCCAAAGCACGCTCCCCGTCTGAGTCTGACTCGCTACTGTCTAACAGTGTAGTGTGTGTAGTGCGTGCCAATGCATGTGTAAGCGCTCCAGGAGCTGTCTCACCTGCACCCGAAATCCCAGATGTCCCCGAATTTCCAGATGGCCCAGGTTGGCCCGAAATCCCAGATGGCCCTGAACTTCCCGATGGCCCAGGCTGACTCCTCGGGGCATCCGATGCTGTCACCGCCACCAACGAGTTCCCAGCAGCAGGAACCCCACTGTCCGCCGACTCCATTGCCCGAACCTGCGAGGGAGACAAAAAGGAGATGGGAGCACCCAGAACACGAGTCCCAACACCACTCACACTTGCCCCCACTCCGGACCCGCTGGCACCCGCAGCCATCACATCCCCCACAGCAATCACATCCCTCTGCTGACTACCAGCCATTGAAACCGGCGCCACTGGACCCCCACTGCTTGTGCATCTGCAATGACTGCAAACCCCCCTTTTGCTGACTGCCCCTGGAGGGTCCTGACTTTGTATGCTCTGATATCCATCATAGTGACCCCCAATCCCCCCACTGGGCCCCTGCCCGGTTGCTCTCCCATCCTCCCCAGACCTTCCCCTTGCCTCATGCCTGCTACCACTTGCCCCCTCCCTGAACACCTCTCCTCTGCTACCTCCCGCTAGCTTTCGCACTTTGCCGATACTAGCCTGGTTCCTGCCTTTTCCCCTTAGTAGTAAAGCAGCCCCCTTCACCACCCGCCGTGACCGATCCGCACCTGAACCCTGCCTGGGTGCCCCCACCTCACCTGCAGGCCTTTTCACCGCCGGTGAATCACCTCCCTGCTCCGGACGTCTGCGCGCTAGGACCCTGCGCTCCTGCCTGCTCCTACCCTGGACTTGCCTCTGACGCTCCCTGCCTCTCTGCGCAGCTGCGTCCCCTTTCGCCGCCGGACCGGAAATGACGTCAACCGGAGGGCCGGAAGTGACGTCACCCGGAGGACCGGAAGTGACGACACCCGGAGGACCTGTAGCCCCAAGCACCACCACGCCCCCGCCCGACGCCATCCTTGAGGGCCCAGCATCCGGTGCAGCCTGCGCTATAGTTTGGCGCGAACGCACCTCCTGACCTTCAACACCACCGGAACCACCACTGACGGCGGCCATGATACCGGGGTTGTCGGCGAAAGTCCTTACCAGCGTGAGGATCGCCGCCAAGGCCTCGGGTGGGAGTAAGTTCAAAACTCCCTCTGGGCTACCCGTCGCCCCACCGCCTCCACCCCCAGCCAAATCCCTTGACCCACCAGGCCTCCCTTCCCCACTCCTAACCTCCGCATCCACACTAGCGCTACCACCCGCCATCGCTGTGCTGCTCCCTGGAGACTCCCCTATAGGCCTCAAACCCTCCCGGCCCCCCACTACCACCCGCTCCCTTGACTGACAAGCAGGGGGGGAAGCCTGACCTAACCTGCCCTGCCGCAAAGGCCCCGACACCACCTCCTGACTAGAAGGTACAAAATCCGCATCCTCAATACTTATCTGCTCTCTTGCAGGCAACCCTTCCTGCGGAGCATCATCCACACCATCCCTGAACCTGAGAGGAGGAAGAGATGAACGACGCGACCGGTTCATAGCTGCACAGGAAAAAATTTCACCACGACAGCCACCAGGAAAAGAGGGAGAGAAAATGGCCACCGCAGCTTAAATAGGTAAGCTTATTCCCCACCCCTAACATTGCAACAATGTTGCACTACCCAACCTAACACTCATTGCCTGTAGTGGTCAGGCCCTTAATTTGTTTCAGGCTGACAAGCAGCCTTCCACTTTCACATGCTGTAACTGTAAGTGCTCCAGCCCTAAACACATATCACCTGCCTCTGTATGCAGCACATGCTGTAACTGTAAGTGCTCCAGCCCTAAACACATATCACCTACCTCTGTATGCAGCACATGCTGTAACTGTAAGTGCTCCAGCCCTAAACACATATCACCTGCCTCTGTATGCAGCACATGCTGTAACTGTAAGTGCTCCAGCCCTAAACACATATCACCTGCCTCTGTATGCCGCACATGATGTAACTGTAAGTGCTCCAGCACTAAACACATATCACCTGCCTCTGTATACAGCACATGATGTAACTGTAAGTGCTCCAGCCCTAAACACATATCACCTGCCTCTGTATGCAGCACATGATGTAACTGTAAGTGCCCCAGCCCTAAACACATATCACCTGCCTCTGTACGCAGCACATGCTGTAACTGTAAGTGCTCCAGCCCTAAACACATATCACCTGCCTCTGTATGCAGCACATGCTGTAACTGTAAGTGCTCCTGCCCTAAACACATATCACCTGCCTGTGTATGCAGCACATGCTGTAACTGTAAGTGCTCCAGCCCTAAATACACATCACCTGCCTCTGTATGCAGCACATGCTGTAAGTGTAAGTGCTCCTGCCCTAAACACAAATCACCTAACTCACACAGATCAGCTTCCTGTACACTATATATAAGTTACATACACTATATGATCCATACAGACACAGATCAGCTTCCTGTATACTATATATTAGTTACATACACTATATGATCCATACAGACACAGATCAGCTTCCTGTATACTATATATTAGTTACATACACTATATGATCCATACAGACACAGATCAGCTTCCTGTATACTATATATTAGTTACATACACTATATGATCCATACAGACACAGATCAGCTTCCTGTACAATATATATTAGTTATATACACTATATGATCCATACAGACACAGATCAGCTCCCTGTACACTATATATTAGTTACATACACTATATGATCCATACAGACACAGATCAGCTCCCTGTATACTATATATTAGTTAAATACACTATATGATCCATACAGACACAGATCAGCTTCCTGTATACTATATATTAGTTACATACACTATATGATCCATACAGACACAGATCAGCTTCCTGTATACTATATATTAGTTACACACACTATATGATCCATACAGACACAGATCAGCTTACTGTACACTATATATTAGTTACATACACTATATGATCCATACAGACACAGATCAGCTTCCTGTACAATATATATTAGTTACATACACTATATGATGCATACAGACACAGATCATCTTCCTACACTATATATTAGTTACATACACTATATGATCCATACAGACACAGATCAGCTTACTGTACACTATATATTAGTTACATACACTATATGATCCATACAGACACAGATCAGCTTCCTGTACAATATATATTAGTTACATACACTATATGATCCATACAGACACAGATCAGCTTCCTACACTATATATTAGTTACATACACTATATGATCCATACAGACACAGATCAGCTTACTGTACACTATATATTAGTTACATACACGATATGATCCATACAGACACAGATCAGCTTCCTGTATACTATATATTAGTTACATACAGTATATGATCCATACAGACACAGATCAGCTTCCTACACTATATATTAGTTACATACACGATATGATCCATACAGACACAGATCAGCTTCCTGTATACTATATATTAGTTACATACACTATATGATCCATACAGACACAGATCAGCTTCCTGTACAATATATATTAGTTACATATACTATATGATCCATACAGACACAGATCAGCTTCCTACACTATATATTAGTTACATATACTATATGATCCATACAGACACAGATCAGCTTCCTGTACACTATATATTAGTTACATACACTATATGATCCATACAGACACAGATCAGCTTCCTGTACAATATATATTAATTACATACACTATATGATCCATACAGACACAGATCAGCTTCCTACACTATATATTAGTTGCATACACTATATGATCCATACAGACACAGATCAGCTTCCTGTACAATATATATTAATTACATACACTATATGATCCATACAGACACAGATCAGCTTCCTGTATACTATATATTAGTTACATACACTATATGATCCATACAGACACAGATCAGCTTCCTGTACAATATATATTAATTACATACACTATATGATCCATACAGACACAGATCAGCTTCCTACACTATATATTAGTTACATACACTATATGATCCATACAGACACAGATCAGCTTACTATACACTATATATTACTTACATACACTATATGATCCATACAGACACAGATCAGCTTCCTGTATACTATATATTAGTTACATACACTATATGATCCATACAGACACAGATCAGCTTCCTGTACAATATATATATTAGTTACATGCAATATATGATCCATACAGACACAGATCAGTTTCCTACACTATATATTAGTTACATACACTATATGATCCATACAGACACAGATCAGCTTACTGTACACTATATATTAGTTACATACACTATATGATCCATACAGACACAGATCAGCTTCCTGTATACTATATATTAGTTACGTACACTATATGATCCATACAGACACAGATCAGCTTCCTGTACAATATATATTAGTTACATACACTATATGATCCATACAGACACAGATCAGCTTCCTGTACAATATATATTAGTTACATGCAATATATGATCCATACAGACACAGATCAGTTTTCTACACTATATATTAGTTACATACACTATATGATCCATACAGACACAGATCAGCTTACTGTACACTATATATTAGTTACATACACTATATGATCCATACAGACACAGATCAGCTTCCTGTACAATATATATTAGTTACGTACACTATATGATCCATACAGACACAGATCAGCTTCCTGTACAATATATATTAGTTACATACACTATATGATCCATACAGACACAGATCAGCTTCCTGTATACTATATATTAGTTACATACACTATATGATCTATACAGACACAGATCAGCTTCCTGTATACTATATATTAGCTACATACACTATATGATCCATACAGACACAGATTAGCTTCCTGTATACTATATATTAGTTACATACACTATATGATCCATACAGACAGACACAGATCAGCTTCCTTCACTATATATTATTTATATACAATATATGATCCATACAGACACAGATCAGCTTCCTACACTATATATTAGTTACATACACTATATGATCCATACAGACACAGATCAGCTTCCTACACTATATATTAGTTACATACAATATATGATCCATACAGACACAGATCAGCTTCCTACACTATATACTAGTTACATACACTTAAGGGTTAAAGGCCTATTTGGTCACTCCCCAGTCTAAGCTAAACAACTTATCTACTAAATAAATGAGACAGACACATTTATTATGGGTAAGAAAAACCAGGCCGTCACGGCCAACTTTATTAAAACATAACTCAACAACTGGAGCTGACAAGCTCAACCTATGGCGGCATATTTGAATATCTAAATAAAAAACCCATAATAACAAGAGGACAGCGGCTTTCGGCCTACTGCAGAGGGCCCTCTGCTTTCGGTAAGGAAATGACATTCGGGGATTTTCAGAGAACTTCTGGCCTACCTACACGGGGGGAAGGGCACACAGGAGGGACCTGTGCTGCCTGCCCTTCCCGTCAGCCTGGCCATGGCTCTCCCCGTTCTCCAATCCTTACATATATCGCAACCAGCCGCTGCCTCTCGCCACCAGAGATCTACATCTCACCACCACCTCTAACTTACAGGAAGAACTAAGAAAATACTAACCCAGCCCATTATTCATGGCAGGGTGCCCAGTACTGTTCTAAAATCCTGCAAATACATATCTAAACCTACATTAGAAAGATGGACCTTATCACGTCTATATAAAACTTCCTTGTCAGCTCTGATGGATTTGTGTTTAATCACGAATCCACCCTCTACCGTGACGGCCTTTCCTATTTCTCTATTAATACTTTTGCGTACTCTGTACGCCGCACTGGCAGATGTCATATGTCGCCAGTGACCCCTAGAGATAATGTTAGACCAGCCTACTCGCACCCCTTGGAAGGCTGAATGTATCCATTTAATATCAGCTTTCATGATGTTGACTAGTTCTAATACTGGCAGAGCTCCCATATCATTGCCACCCAAATGCAGGATAATGATGTCCGGTTTTCCCCACCTATTTCTCGCATCTGACAAGACCCCTGGTAACTGCGGCCAAACCATGCCCCTGCTTCCCAACCACCTTATGGACTTCTGCCCTGTATTAAAACCTAAGTTTTGACCCCCGGGTAGTGATAAAGCTCGGATGGCGGCCCAATGTACAAATGAATGTCCTACGATCCAAATCCTGGTAGGACCACGAACCATACCTGCAAGGAAAAACAATTTAACAACAGGAAACAAGTGTTCAAAACTATAAAACATCAGGGCGCACATAAACTTTGTATTTGTTAGATCCTTATATGATAGGGGGCGCCCTAAGTGATAACACTATATCAGACCTAGTAAGGTGTGTGGTGAACAATAGATCAATTTAATACTTTAAATCAGAATTTATGCTAAATATCACACATAAATCAAGACAATAGGTAATGTTTCGATAATACCAAAAATACAAATAATACAAATAAAAAATCTCTGAGGATTAAATGTAGAAGGTGGTCTTTGGGCAGCAATCTGTAAAGAACCCGGCCTGGATCCTATAGGGATGATCTAAAATATAGAAAGAGACAGATGCGCCACATGGCCCAATATTGTTTGTTCAATACAATATATAGCTTTTAATCGTGTTAGTATAAACTCACAATTTGGATAGCACCTCAATAAGTGCAATAGGAGCAGTCTGGGATCAATCACAGTCACCCAGCAGACCGACCTCTAGGGTAGATGGAGTTAATCTGTAGTGGAAATATAAAGAGACACAGGGGTGCCTATATGGCCTAGTACAGTTTGATCCCAAGATATATTACTCTATTTAGGTAATATACTCACAATTGGTAAAGCATCTCCAGTGATGCAAATCAGGCAGGATGGGGTCAATACAGTCACCCAACAGACTATGACAGGGTTCCCTCAGGAAGCAAACAGCAAAGTCCCAATGAAGGCCAAGGTTTGGTCCAAATAATGCACAAGAGCAAGTGTTTTTATAGAAAAAGTAATATTTACTATATAAAAACAAGTAAAAACAAGCGACGCGTTTCTCAGCACACAGGCTGTTTCCTCAGGCTTATAAAATGTAACTAAAACACTTGCTATTTATAACAAACAATTGTAACAACCTAATTGGGCACACATGTTTGGGGGAGTGACAGAGAACACACCTCTATGGTAACATCCTATCACAATTTGCTACGATGAGTGATAGATATAATACTAACATAACATACTTTTCTAATACATTATAAAAGATCATACATGTTTTATCTCTTATTGATATATCTAATAGACCCCTGGTAACTGCGGCCAAACCATGCCCCTGCTTCCCAACCACCTTATGGACTTCTGCCCTGTATTAAAACCTAAGTTTTGACCCCCGGGTAGTGATAAAGCTCGGATGGCGGCCCAATGTACAAATGAATGTCCTACGATCCAAATCCTGGTAGGACCACGAACCATACCTGCAAGGAAAAACAATTTAACAACAGGAAACAAGTGTTCAAAACTATAAAACATCAGGGCGCACATAAACTTTGTATTTGTTAGATCGCCAGCGACCCAGGCGTCTAATAACATCTCCCGATGATCCCTGCATTGCTGCAGACGTTGCCGCTCCAATTCTAAAGGAATGTGGAGCAATCTTTGAAACATCTAAGCCCGCCTGGGCCGCTGCGCGCGCCAACAACTTACGAAATTGAAATTTAGATAATGCCATCCCATCTTTATGTATTAGTAAAGTGCCTGGCTTATCAGGGCGTAAGCTGAGGTAGGCGGATAAATTCTTAACTGGGCAACTTAACTTCCCTGGGTTCTGTGCTAACGTTAGCCAAACCCCTTTAGCATCCTGATCTGTCTTTGACTTGGGTATAAATAACAGAACTGCATTATCCGTTAGCTTGATATGTTCCCTTAAAATGCCCTGTCTCAAGTTAGTCTTAGAGTTAGACACCAGCTCCCCTATCCTCAATGCTGCAGCAAAGGCTAATGCAAATGCAACTGTAAATAATGCTGTTTCATAAGGTGAGGTGCAAATATTGGGCAATACTGAGACTAGCTGCTCAAGCCGGCCCCCCGTTATAGGTTCCCTAATATCCTTAGTGGGTAATTGACCCCTGGCCCATCCCTTTATTATTTGCCTAATGAGAAATGATGATGTTGGGTCGGGCAAGGACAGGAGTTTAAAGAAAAATGACAATGCTGATAAGCGAATTTGAACAGTACTCTTGGTGCAGTTAGCTTCTCGTAAACTCACCAACCACGCTCCTAACAGATCCTTCGACCCCAGAGTCGCTTCAGCTCCTTGGGCCCGACAAAATTGCTCCCAATCTTGCCAATACTTACAATATGACTGCCAAGTAGCTGGTGCCAAGGAAGAGAGAACTAGGGGCAGGAGGGGGATCCAGGTTGAAGAAGCTGCCAAAGAAAATCAGGACATAACAAGCCTTGCGTTGCCGCGTTAGGCGCTAATTTCCTAAATGTCCCCCAATCACCTCTTGACAGAGCATCCGCTAAAGTATTGTTAACACCTGGGATGTGTCTAGCCTGGAAGTGAATGTTGAGTTGCAGACAGCGCAATACCAAGTGTCTCAGCAGGGTTACCACCCAAGATGACGAGGCAGATAATCCATTAATTGCATGAACAACACTTAGATTGTCTGTCCAAAAGACAACAAATCTATTCCTAAACTTAGTGCCCCACAACTCAACAGCAAGGACGATTGGGAAAAGTTCTAATAACGTCAAGTTCCTGATTAATGGCCTATCCCTCCACGCATGAGGCCAGGATCCCGCGCACCACTCCCCTTGAAAGTATGCCCCGTACCCACAAGAACCTGCAGCATCCGTAACTAAGTGCAAGATTTGATTTGGGATTGGATCTGAGCGCCAATAACATATGCCATTAAAATCCTGAAGAAAAATGTGCCATACTTTCAGGTCTGCAATTAAACTTTTAGAAATGTTTATTTTGTCATTGGGCCTACTCTTTCCACTGAGCTTGGCTTCTAAGCGTCTATTAAATACTCTCCCCATGGGTATGACCCGACACGCAAAATTCAAAAGACCGAGAAGAGACTGCAGGCCTTTAAGTGTTATGAAAGAAGAGTGCATGGCCTGGTCCACCGCCACCGACATTGCTTTGACCTTTTCCAAAGGAAGCCTACACTGCATGTTCACAGTATCTATCTCTATACCCAAAAAGGTTAAACAAGTACATGGGCCCTCAGTCTTTTCTGCCGCTAAAGGAACGCCTAAGGATGACATTATCATAGACATGGCAGCCATCACCCGCCCACATTTATCTGACTGTTTTTCCCCAATGACTAGGAAGTCATCAAGATAATGCGCTATGTTATCGAAGCCTACACTATGGGCGACCGCCCAATGCAGGAATGTGCTAAAACATTCAAAATAAGAACAAGATATTGCACAACCCATGGGCAGACAACGATCGACATAATATCCTTCTTGAAATTTGAAACCCATCAGGTTGTAATGGAAGAAGTCTAAATGCTGACTCTATATCTAATTTCCCTAATAGCGCCCCCACGCCAGCCTCCCGAATTATTTTCAAGGCACTATCAAAAGACTGATATTTAACAGAGCTTAGCTGAGGATCAATGGCATCGTTTACGGATCTACCCTTCGGGTAAGAGAGATGGTGAATCATGCGATATTTACCTGGCTCCTTTTTAGGGACAACCCCTATGGGAGAAATGATTAGATTTGGAATAGGAGGTGACCTAAAAGGCCCCACTACTCTCCCCAAATCTAACTCTTTTTTAATTTTGGACTGCACTACCTCAGGATACAAATTAGCAGATTGAAGGTTGCGATAGCATGCTGACCCCACTACGCCTACCTCAACTGGTATTCTAAAACCCTCTGTAAACCCCGCCCTTAAGAATTGAGCAGCTTGCTGATCGGGGTAAGCCCTTAGCCATGGCTCAAGGGCGCTGGGGTTGATTGGCGTTGGCGCTCTTATTTTGAGGATTTGTGGATGATCTATCGATTCCAGCCTCCCTTTTCTTATTGCAGTCAATTCCGGAGTGGAATCCACCACAGTGTTTACAGACATGCCTAAACAGGCATGCCGCGCCCTTCTCACACCGCTTCTCCTGATACAGCCAACATTCCCTACCTTTCCTTCTGTTTCTAGGCGTACGAAAGGAATTGGGCCTACCTAAAGGAGGAGGGGAAGAAGGGCGCTCAGGGCCCATTCTGGCCCATAATTGCATGTCTGTAGTGTCAAAAGTTAAGGCTGGGTTCCCCGCCATTTTCATTCGGTATTCCGAATCATAATCCCGCCAGGCTCCCTCTTTATATTTTTTGAATATCCAATGAATCGTATCTGTGTATTTAATAATCGCCTCAGCCTGTGTGGGATACTTAGCTAGATAACACGTCGAGAATACTCTGAAACATTGGAGCCATTCTTCAAATGATTCTGATCGTTTAACCCTCTTAGAACCTGAACCCTCTGCCCTCTTCTGCTTTTCCCTATAAGCTTCAATAGAGAGTTCAAAAACATTCACATACTTTCCCTGTTGTATTTTGCGAACAGTTTTTGGTTTTAAATGCTCATGCAGCGAATGTATGGGGCATGGGTATGAATCCCCATGCAAAGCCAATTTCCTATTGGAAGCTACCGGGGGAGAGGCTTCTGGAACCTGCTGAACCGTATCAATTGGTGAAGCGCTACCCGTGGGATTAACATTATTATTGTTATGCTTATTTGACTTTTTTAATGAATTAAGATCATGCAAAACTTTCTTAACCATTTTAAACATCTTTTTATTACCCTGACCCATATTATCAACAGATGTGTCACTGTCAGTGTTGGTCTCAGTTGAAGATGTGTCATAAGCATTATCCCTTAAATGGCAAAAAGCAGGCTTACCTAATTGCTGTGGTGCCGCTGGCGTACCATGTGACTCCGTCCTAACACTGGTTGCAGCAATATCTCCACCAGTAATGGTATTTGCAGGAGCTGGAACAATGGATTGTTGCTTACTCTGTGACGCCGTCCCCGCCATCTCCTTTAAATGTTCACCCACTTTGACAGCTTCCTGCAAGAGAGATAAAATATCGCGAGCACCAGAGGTAGGGACGGAAGAAGGCCTAAGTACAGCACCCGCACTACCTATATTTACCTCATTAACTGCAGTAACGCTTGCATTCTGGGACACAACATTGTCATTCAATACCTGAGATGGCATGACACCTTGCCCAGCACCAACATTCTGCATATCACACACACTGCTTTCATTATCCATCAGACTTGATCTAGGTTGCCTAACCTTATATGTAACTATGTTTGAAACTGCCACATGTATACTCGCATCAGGAATGTCTCTCACATTACGACCTACATTGCCACACACATTAATGTCATTTGCGCTCATCGTCGCATTAACCCCTTCAGTCATGGCATTATTTCTTGTGTTGAAAGCACTGACATTTGCGCTCATTGTCGCTCTATCAGACACCACACTTCCTATTGACCTTGCTCTCATTGATCGTAAAGGTCTTAAGCCCCTCCTGCCCCCCCTGCCAATAACATTCCCTCTGCGCACATTAGTGACCGTGCCCCGCCTAAACTGCCTACCGGGTGTACTAACTTGAGGCGTTCCTACCGCTCCTACCCCTCCTGAGTACTCACCTTGGAGAGGAGCGGAGGTAAACGCCTCTGCTCTGTCCGGTTGCGCAGCAGAAATGGCATTGCGCATGACCGGAAGTTCCGGCGGAAGGGGCGTGTCAATCGGCAATGGGTTATTCAGCTGCGCAACACCATGGGGCCTATGCGAAGGCTGCGTTTGCGGCCTAGCCCCTGCGATAGCTGCCGGACGTCCAGAAGAGGTTGGAGTTTGCCCCATATTCGTCGATTGACAAAGCGCTTGCGCAACAGCCAGGTTTGCGGGTATTTCCCGGTCCAGTGGGGGCAATAGGGGCCTACGAGCATGCTGGATCTTTGGCCCAGTCACTGAAGTCGAAACCGGATGGGAAGCAGAAGATGCTGCAGGCCTTGTTGTAATATTAACTGGCTCCGGAGTAGATCGTGACTGAGGCAGGGATTCAGCATGCACCTGTACATCAATATTATGGGCCCTGGGAACTGGGGGGTTAATTTCATGCACATGTGCCACAACGGGAATTGGGGGGTCAAAAGAGCTGCCAGCATTTTGTAAAGGTGATGAAACTGTCTGCACTCCTGCAGGCATCTGCATAGTTGCAGCAATTTGTGTGAATAATGAGGACATAGCAATAATGGTGTCCTTAGGAAACTGCTCTATCACTGCAGCCAATTGCATAGCAGGGGTTAACACCACAGATTCCATGGGGGTTTGTATGGGGGTGTGAGGGGAACATGACTGACCCTGAGACTCATTTAAAACAGCTATTTGTGACTGTGTAACAGCTATTTGTGACTGTGTCCTCTCTACCCTTGGTTCCCTGACAGGCATTTGAGTTGGGGGAATAATATCCTCCTCCTCATTGATACTTATCGCTTCTTCTTCCCTCCTTGTAGGTAAGAACTTCAGAGACTCCTTGAATCGTTTTGGTGGAGCAACTTTTCGTTTGGATCTCTGCATCTTGAAGTTTTGGAAAAAACATTCAGCTCAGGATCACAGGAAGAAGAGGCTGGAAAGAACTCTGCATGGACTTTTTAAAGGTAGGAGCCTCCCACAAAACTGCAACACTGTTGCTACCTATGCACCACCTCTTCTCCTGTCCCATTCCCTAATGCCTAAACCCTTAGCACGTTACAGGCATATTTAGGTCCCTACACTAACTATATGATCCATACAGACACAGATCAGCTTCCTGTACACTATATATTAGTTACATACACTGTATGATCCATACAGACACAGATCAGCTTACTGTACACTATATATTAGTTACATACACTATATGATCCATACAGACACAGATCCGCTTCCTGTATACTATATATTAGTTACGTACACTATATGATCCATACAGACACAGATCAGCTTCCTGTACACTATATATTAGTTACATACACTATATGATCCATACAAACACAGATCAGCTTCCTGTATACTATATATTAGTTACGTACACTATATGATCCATACAGACACAGATCAGCTTCCTGTACACTATATATTAGTTACATACACTATATGATCCATACAGACACAGATCAGCTTACTGTACACTATATATTAGTTACATACACTATATGATCCATACAGACACAGATCAGCTTCCTACACTATATATTAGTTACATACACTATATGATCCATACAGACACAGATCAGCTTCCTACACTATATATTAGTTACATACACTATATGATCCATACAGACACAGAACAGCTTCCTGTACACTATATATTAGTTACATACACTATATGATGCATACAGACACAGATCAGCTTCCTACACTATATATTAGTTACATACACTATATGATCCATACAGACACAGATCAGCTTCCTGTACACTATATATTAGTTACATACACTATATGATCCATACAGACACAGATCATCTTCCTACACTATATATTAGTTACATACACTATATGATCCATACAGACACAGATCAGCTTCCTACACTATATATTAGTTACATACACTATATGATCCATACAGACACAGATCAGCTTACTGTACACTATATATTAGTTACATACACTACATGATCCATACAGACACAGAACAGCTTCCTGTACACTATATATTAGTTACATACACTATATGATGCATACAGACACAGATCAGCTTCCTACACTATATATTAGTTACATACACTATATGATCCATACAGACACAGATCAGCTTCCTGTACACTATATATTAGTTACATACACTATATGATCCATACAGACACAGATCATCTTCCTACACTATATATTAGTTACATACACTATATGATCCATACAGACACAGATCAGCTTCCTACACTATATATTAGTTACATATACTATATGATCCACACAGACACAGATCAGCTTACTGTACACTATATATTAGTTACATACACTACGTGATCCATACAGACACAGAACAGCTTCCTACACTATATATTAGTTACATACACTATATGATCCATACAGACACAGATCAGCTTCCTGTACACTATATATTAGTTACATACACTATATGATCCATACAGACACAGATCATCTTCCTACACTATATATTAGTTACATACACTATATGATCCATACAGACACAGATCAGCTTCCTGTACACTATATATTAGTTACATACACTATATGATCCATACAGACACAGATCAGCTTACTGTACACTATATATTAGTTACATACACTATATGATCCATACAGACACAGATCAGCTTACTGTACACTATATATTAGTTACATACACTATATGATCCATACAGACACAGATCAGCTTCCTGTACACTATATATTAGTTACATACACTATATGATCCATACAGACACAGATCAGCTTCCTGTACACTATATATTAGTTACATACACTATATGATCCATACAGACACAGAACAGCTTACTGTACAATATATATTAGTTACATACACTATATGATCCATACAGACACAAATCAGCTTCCTACACTATATATTAGTTACATACACTATATGATCCATACAGACACAGATCAGCTTCCTGTATACTATATATTAGTTACATACACTATATGATCCATACAGACACAGAACAGCTTACTGTACACTATATATTAGTTACATACACTATATGATCCATACAGACACAAATCAGCTTACTGTACACTATATATTAGTTACATACACTATATGATCCATACAGACACAGATCAGCTTCCTGTACACTATATATTAGTTACATACACTATATGATCCATACAGACACAAATCAGCTTACTGTACACTATATATTAGTTACATACACTATATGATCCATACAGACACAAATCAGCTTACTGTACAATATATATTAGTTACATACACTATATGATCCATACAGACACAGAACAGCTTACTGTACACTATATATTAGTTACATACACTATATGATCCATACAGACACAAATCAGCTTACTGTACACTATATATTAGTTACATACACTATATGATCCATACAGACACAGATCAGCTTACTGTACAATATATATTAGTTACATACACTATATGATCCATACAGACACAGAACAGCTTACTGTACACTATATATAAGTTACATACACTACATGATCCATACAGACACAAAATAGCTTACTGTACAATATATATTAGTTACATACACTATATGATCCATACAGACACAGAATATCTTACTGTACAATATATATTAGTTACATACACTATATGATCCATACAGACACAGAATAGCTTACTGTACAATATATATTAGTTACATACACTATATTATCCATACAGACACAGATCAGCTTTCTGTACAATATATATTAGTTACATACACTATATGATCCATACAGACACAGAATAGCTTACAGTACAATATATATTAGTTACATATACTATATAATCCATACTGACACAGATCAGCTTCCTGTACAATATATATTAGTTACATACACTATATGATCCATACAGACACAGATCAGCTTCCTACACTATATATTAGTTAAATACACTATGTGATACATACAGACACAGATCAGCTTCCTACACTATATATTAGTTACATATACTATATGATCCACACAGACACAGATCAGCTTCCTGTACACTATATATTAGTTACATACACTATATATTAGTTACATTCACTATATGATCCATACAGACACAGATCAGCTTCCTGTACACTATATATTAGTTACATACACTATATATTAGTTACATACACTGTATGATCCATACAGACACAGATCAGCTTACTGTACACTATATATTAGTTACATACACTATATGATCCATACAGACACAGATCCGCTTCCTACACTATATATTAGTTACATACACTATATGATCCATACAGACACAGATCCGCTTCCTACACTATATATTAGTTACATACACTATATGATCCATACAGACACAGATCAGCTTACTGTACAATATATATTAGTTACATACACTATATGATCCATACAGACACAGATCAGCTTACTGTACAATATATATTAGTTACATACACTATATGATCCATACAGACACAGATCAGCTTCCTGTACACTATATATTAGTTACATACACTGTATGATCCATACAGACACAGATCAGCTTACTGTACACTATATATTAGTTACATACACTATATGATCCATACAGACACAGATCAGCTTCCTGTATACTATATATTAGTTACATACACTGTATGATCCATACAGACACAGATCAGCTTCCTGTACAATATATATTAGTTACATACACTATATGATCCATACAGACACAGATCAGCTTCCTGTATACTATATATAAGTTACATACACTATATGATCCATACAGACACAGATCCGCTTCCTACACTATATATTAGTTACATACACTATATGATCCATACAGACACAGATCAGCTTACTGTACAATATATATTAGTTACATACACTATATGATCCATACAGACACAGATCAGCTTACTGTACAATATATATTAGTTACATACACTATATGATCCATACAGACACAGATCAGCTTCCTGTACACTATATATTAGTTACATACACTGTATGATCCATACAGACACAGATCAGCTTACTGTACACTATATATTAGTTACATACACTATATGATCCATACAGACACAGATCAGCTTCCTGTATACTATATATTAGTTACATACACTGTATGATCCATACAGACACAGATCAGCTTCCTGTACAATATATATTAGTTACATACACTATATGATCCATACAGACACAGATCAGCTTCCTGTATACTATATATAAGTTACATACACTATATGATCCATACAGACACAGATCAGCTTCCTGTACAATATATATTAGTTACATACACTATATGATCCATACAGACACAGATCAGCTTCCTGTACAATATATATTAGTTACATACACTATATGATCCATACAGACACAGATCAGCTTCCTACACTATATATTAGTTACATACACTATATGATCCATACAGACACAGAACAGCTTACTGTACAATATATATAAGTTACATACACTATATGATCCATACAGACACAGATCAGCTTCCTGTACACTATATATTAGTTACATACACTATATGATCCATACAGACACAGATCAGCTTACTGTACACTATATATTAGTTACATACACTATATGAAACATACAGACACAGATCAGCTTCCTGTACACTATATATTAGTTACATACAGTATATGATCCATACATACACAGATCAGCTTCCTGTACACTATATATTAGTTACATACACTATATGATCCATACAGACACAGAACAGCTTACTGTACACTATATATTAGTTACATACACTATATGATCCATACAGACACAGAACAGCTTACTGTACACTATATATTACTTACATACACTATATGATCCATACAGACACAGATCAGCTTCCTGTACTGTGGCAAACCTAGCCACTTCTGGACTATAATGTAAGAAAGGTTGTCTATAGGCTGTATTGTGTGCTATGTATATGTGACAGACCCTTCGGTCACAACTAAAGAGTTAACTGTGTTCAGCTTTAATAAGCTATTCTTGAACGACAAGGTTACTAGCCTCAGCTATTGCGTACTGTCATTAACCCCTTAATGACAGAGGACTTACCAGGTACGTCATAGAAAAATCTCCCCTTAATGACAATTGACGTACCTGGCACGTCCTCTGTTGTTTGAAGTGCTGGCAGCGATCATGATCGCTTCCAGCTGCTTCCAAGGGATTGTAGTGATGCCTCAATATTGAGGCATCACTGCAATCCCCTATTTTACCCACCGATGCAGAAAGGGCCACTCTGTGGCCCTCTCTGCATTGGCTATTGATTGCAAATCATACCATTACGTTGGTGGGTGGGAGCAGCTTCCTGGAGCTTGTTGTGATGTTTATTACTTTCTAATCATTCTAGATCGGATATTGCCTTGTGTGCGGTTGCGGCCGGGGGGGGGGGGGGGGCGGCGTGTGCGCGTGCGTGCAAAATATGCAGTTAACTAAAAAAAAACTGATGCCGATTAAGTGGTGTCTCAGTTGTTTAGTAAGGGATCTGGGAGGGGGAGGTATGTAGATTGTTCAGGGGGGGGGGGCTGCTACACTACAGAAAGCACATTTTTAATATAAAAAAGTAAAATAAAACAATTTTTGGGGGCAAATTGGGTACTGGCAGACAGCTGCCAGTACCCAAGATGGCGGCAAATAGGTAGATGGGGATGGTTAGGGAAATGTATGGGGGGGGATCAGGGAGGTTGTGGGGTAAGGGGGATCCATCACTGCACACTGTATAAAAAAAAATTAAAAAAAATTCTAAATGCTTTTTATTTCAGTACTGGCAGACTTTCTGCCAGTACTTAAGATGGCGATGTCAATTGTGAGGTGGGGGAGGGAAGAGAGCTGTTTGAGGGGGGTCATGGGGGGATCAGGGGGTGGGATGTGTCAGGTGGGAGGCTGATCTCTACACTAAAGCTAAAAATTAACCCTACAAGCTACCTAATTAACCCCTTAACTGCTGGGCATATTACAAGTGTGGTGCGCAGCAGCATTTAACAGCCTTATTATTACCAAAAAGCAAAGCCAAAGCCATATATGTCTGCTATTTCTGAAGAAAGGGGATCCTAGAGAAGCATTTACAACCATTTGTGCCATAATTGCACAAGCTGCTTGTAAATAATTTCAGTGAGAAACCTAAAATTGTGAAAAATTTAACAGTTTTTTTTATTTGATCGTATTTGGCGGTGAAATGGTGGCATGAAATATACCAAAATGGGCCTAGATCAATACTTGGGGTTGTCTACTACACTAAACTGAAGCTAAAATTAAACCTAAAAGCTCCCTACAAGCTCCCTAATTAACCCCTTCACTGCTGGGCATAATACACGTGTGGTGTGCAGCGGCATTTAGCGGCCTTCTAATTACCAAAAAGCAACGCCAAAGCCATATATGTCTGCTATTTCTGAACAAAGGGAATCCCAGAGAAGTATTTACAACCATTTATGCCATAATTGCATAAGTTGTTTGGAAATAAATTCAGAGAGAAACCTAAAGTTTGTGAAAAAAATTGTGAAAAAATCAACAATTTCTTTTATTTGATCGCATTTGGTGGTGAAATGGTGGCATGAAATATACCAAAATTGGCCTAGATCAATACTTTGGGATGTCTTCTAAATATAAATATATACATGTCAAGGGATATTCAGGTATTCCTGAAAGATATCAGTGTTCCAATGTAACTAGCGCTAATTTTGAAAAAAAGTGGTTTGGAAATAGCAAAGTGCTACTTGTATTTATGGCCCTATAACTTACAAAAAAAAAGCAAAGAACATGTAAACATTGGGTATTTCTAAACTCGGGACAAAATTTAGAAACTATTTAGCATGGGTGTTTTTTGGTGGTTGTAGATGTGTAACAGATTTTGGGGGTCAAATTTAGAAAAAGTGTGTTTTTTTCCATTTTTTCCTCATATTTTATATTTATTTTTATAGTAAATTATAAGATATGATGAAAATAATGGTATCTTTAGAAAGTCCATTTAATGGCGAGAAAAACGGTATATAATATGTGTGGGTACAGTAAATGAGTAAGAGGGAAATTACAGCTAAACACAAACATTGCAGAAATGTAAAAATAGCCATTGTCATTAAGGGTAAGAAAATTGAAAAATGGTCCGGTCATTAAGGGGTTAAAGTTAGTGATAAACAGTCCATTGTTTAATCACCCTCAGAGAGCAGACGCCTAGGTGATAAGAAAAGCCAAATGTGTCTTGTGTTTAAGTTGTTATCTGCCTAAGTAAAGTAATGTGATTCTATTGTGGCCTGTCCAAGGGTGTGGTCCCTCCATCTAATGTACAACATTCTTTCAACCCCCCATCTGGGGGGTCAGACCTGCATAAATACTGGGCATATGAGCCTTAATAAAGTACATTCTGTTTTAAACCTGAAAACTGGCTGGGTTGTGAATTGCTGATTCCCTATGCAGGACATTGTTCATCTGGTGTTAACCCTTGGTATCCTGTTGGTACCGTTAAATGTACAATATATATTAATTACATACATTATATGATCCATACAGACACAGATCAGCTTCCTACACTATATATTATTTACATACACTATATGATCCATACAGACACAGATCAGCTTACTGTACACTATATATTAGTTACATACACTATATGATCCATACAGACACAGATCAGCATCCTACACTATATATTGGTTACATACACACTATATGATCCATACAGACACAGATCAGCTTCCTGTATACTATATATTAGTTACATACACTATATGATCCATACAGACACAGATCAGCCTCCTGTATACTATATATTAGTTACATACACTATATGATCCATACAGACACAGATCAGCTTCCTGTACAATATATATTAGTTACATACACTATATGATCCATACAGACACAGATCAGCTTCCTGTATACTATATATTAGTTACATACACTATATTATCCATACAGACACAGATCAGCTTCCTGTATACTATATATTAGTTACATACACTATATGATCCATACAGACAGACACAGATCAGCTTCCTACACTATATATTATTTACATACACTATATGATCCATACAGACACAGATCAGCTTCCTACACTATATATTATTTACATACACTATATGATCCATACAGACACAGATCAGCTTCCTACACTATATATTAGTTACATACAATATATGATCCATACAGACACAGATCAGCTTCCTACACTATATATTAGTTACATACAATATATGATCCATACAGACACAGATCAGATTCCTACACTATATATTAGTTACATACACTATATGATCCATACAGACACAGATCAGCTTACTGTACAATATATATTAGTTACATACACTATATGATCCATACAGACACAGATCAGCTTCCTGTACACTATATAATAGTTACATACACTATATGATCCATACAGACACAGATCAGCTTCCTGTATACTATATATTAGTTACATACACTATATGATCCATACAGACACAGATCAGCTTCCTACACTATATATTAGTTACATACACTATATGATCCATACAGACACAGAACAGCTTACTGTACAATATATATAAGTTACATACACTATATGATCCATACAGACACAGATCAGCTTCCTGTACAATATATATAAGTTACATACACTATATGATCCATACAGACACAGATCAGCTTCCTACACTATATATTAGTTACATACACTATATGATACGTACAGATACAGATCAGCTTCCTACACTATATATTAGTTACATACACTATATGATCCATACAGACACAGAACAGCTTACTGTACAATATATATAAGTTACATACACTATATGATCCATACAGACACAGATCAGCTTCCTGTACAATATATATTAGTTACATACACTATATGATCCATACAGACACAGATCAGCTTCCTACACTATATATTAGTTACATACACTATATGATCCATACAGACACAGATCAGCTTCCTACACTATATATAAGTTACATACACTATATGATCCATACAGACACAGATCAGCTTCCTACACTATATCTTAGTTACATACACTATATGATCCATACAGACACAGATCAGCTTCCTACACTATATATTAGTTACATACACTATATGATCCATACAGACACAGATCAGCTTCCTACACTATATATTAGTTACATACACTATATGATCCATACAGACACAGATCAGCTTCCTACACTATATATTAGTTACATACACTATATGATCCATACAGACACAGATCAGTTCCTACACAATATATTAGTTACATACACTATATGATCCATTCAGACACAGATCAGCTTCCTACACTATATATTAGTTACATACACTAAATGATCCATACAGACACAGATCAGCTTACTGTACAATATATATTAGTTGCATACACTATATGATCCATACAGACACAGATCAGCTTCCTACACTATATATTAGTTACATACACTATATGATCCATACAGACACAGATCAGCTTCCTGTACACAATATATTAGTTACATACACTATATGATCCATACAGACACAGATCAGCTTCCTGTACAATATATATTAGTTACATACACTATATGATCCATACAGACACAGATCAGCTTCCTACACTATATATTAGTTACATACACTATATGATCCATACAGACACAGATCATCTTCCTACACTATATATTAGTTACATACACTATATGATCCATACAGACACAGATCAGCTTACTGTACACTATATATTAGTTACATACACTATATGATCCATACAGATACAGATCAGCTTCCTACACTATATATTAGTTACATACACTATATGATCCATACAGACACAGAACAGCTTACTGTACAATATATATAAGTTACATACACTATATGATCCATACAGACACAGATCAGCTTCCTGTACAATATATATTAGTTACATACACTATATGATCCATACAGACACAGATCAGCTTCCTACACTATATATTAGTTACATACACTATATGATCCATACAGACACAGATCAGCTTCCTACACTATATATAAGTTACATACACTATATGATCCATACAGACACAGATCAGCTTCCTACACTATATATTAGTTACATACACTATATGATCCATACAGACACAGATCAGCTTCCTACACTATATATTAGTTACATACACTATATGATCCATACAGACACAGATCAGCTTCCTACACTATATATTAGTTACATACACTATATGATCCATATAGACACAGATCAGCTTCCTACACTATATATTAGTTACATACACTATATGATCCATACAGACACAGATCAGTTCCTACACAATATATTAGTTACATACACTATATGATCCATTCAGACACAGATCAGCTTCCTACACTATATATTAGTTACATACACTAAATGATCCATACAGACACAGATCAGCTTACTGTACAATATATATTAGTTGCATACACTATATGATCCATACAGACACAAATCAGCTTCCTACACTATATATTAGTTACATACACTATATGATCCATACAGACACAGATCAGCTTCCTGTACACAATATATTAGTTACATACACTATATGATCCATACAGACACAGATCAGCTTCCTGTACAATATATATTAGTTACATACACTATATGATCCATACAGACACAGATCAGCTTCCTACACTATATATTAGTTACATACACTATATGATCCATACAGACACAGATCATCTTCCTACACTATATATTAGTTACATACACTATATGATCCATACAGACACAGATCAGCTTACTGTACACTATATATTAGTTACATACACTATATGATCCATACAGATACAGATCAGCTTCCTACACTATATATTAGTTACATACACTATATGATCCATACAGACACAGAACAGCTTACTGTACAATATATATAAGTTACATACACTATATGATCCATACAGACACAGATCAGCTTCCTGTACAATATATATTAGTTACATACACTATATGATCCATACAGACACAGATCAGCTTCCTACACTATATATTAGTTACATACACTATATGATCCATACAGACACAGATCAGCTTCCTACACTATATATTAGTTACATACACTATATGATCCATACAGACACAGATCAGCTTCCTACACTATATCTTAGTTACATACACTATATGATCCATACAGACACAGATCAGCTTCCTACACTATATATTAGTTACATACACTATATGATCCATACAGACACAGATCAGCTTCCTACAAC